>NC_067401.1:439584817-439687317 GCF_016432865.1 Antechinus flavipes | reverse complement strand
TGGGGATTGCTAAATCCAAGTATGGCACTTTTTGGAATGTGGGATTAATTTTGAAATACTACTCTAATATAGATAAATTTTTTTGCTTCCTTGGGGCTTTATCTGCCAAGCTGGCTTCTTTGTTAGCATTAGCTTGCTCCTCCAGCAATTTTTAAGCAGAAATTGGTAAAAATAGATGAAGCCTTGGTTCCATAAGGACCCTAAAGGGGCAAAGTAATGTGGGATGGCAGGTATAAAACTCAAATACACTCAAAACCAATCATTTTAAATAAACTTCACTTTTCTTCTGTTGAAATTAGAGTCTAGGCTGTGTTGGAGTCTCAAAATCTTGGGAGATTGCAAAGTTACAGATGTGAGGATGGGGTCATTACTATCCAGGTGTCAAGTAATTTTTTTTATTATTGAGCTATTTAAAAAAGAAAAAAATTGTTGATTCAGGTAAAATAGAATCCTAGACTTAGAGCTGAAAGGGAAAGCCTTCTAATTTTTCAGACAAGGAAACTGAGGTAAAGTGATTTGTCCAATGTTGTACTTCCAGTAAATGGCAGTCACAGAATTTTGGGTTACAGAATTCAGAATTTTTTGTCTTCATATTCAAAGTACCTGGCACAGTATTTGATATTTAGAAAATACTTAATCGAGAGAGAGCAGAAAGAACAGAAAGATGTAGAATCAAAGGACGTAGGTTTTCATTACCACTTTTGAACTTAGCAAGTCTCTTCTTTCTTTGGACCTCAGTTTACTCATCTATAAAATGAAGGGTTGTATCTAAATAGTCTTCATAGTTCCAACCCAAAATGATCTGCAATAAATGTAGGCTGCTAGGGGGCCCCATAGTGCCTATAAAATGCTGAGTCTGGAGTCAGGAAGACTCATCGTTCTGAGTTCAAATCCAGTCTCAGACAGTGACCCTGGGAAAGTCACTTTACATTTTGCCTCAGTTTCCTCATCTGCAAAATGAATCAGAGAAGAAAATGGTGAATGGTCCAGCAACTTTGCCAAGAAAAAGTCATAAAGAGTTGTCTATGACTAAATAAAGAAAACATTAATTGAATTAAATGATGAGATAGCTAAATAGGAAGTAACAGGTAACTTAAAACAGCAAAAGTGAAGGGCGTAGGGAACAAGGGACCAAGCACTTAGCAGTTATGTACTATGTACTAGATTGTGTGAAGCACTTGGCAAACATCTGATTTGAAGATTGCAATACTTCAGATATCTATACATGGGTATGCATAATCCCCCACATTGTGCTTTGTACATAGCAGGAACTTTAAAAAATACTTGTTGAATTGAATTGGCTTGGACTTCAGGAAAGAGTGAAAAAGAATTTGTGAGAGAGAGAAAATAAACTAACAAGGATAATTGAATCAGAGAATGGAGAATAAAAGGAACACATTCTGAGCAGATCAAAAGCCAAACTTAATGTGCTACCATTTGCTCCCTGCCTTTTCTCACTGGAGCCAAGGAGCACTTAACAGTAAATTCGTTGGAATACCCCCCATGCGTTAATATAAAGTATGGGTCTGACTGGTTTTTAAGGTGTTTGCATTAAAACACAGAGAAAAATCAACAGTTACCAGAGTCACAGGGAAGGCCAACATCAACCAGATTGGGTGTTAAAATAAATACCTTGCACTCTCATGGTGTGTTATACTTTTCAGACTGTTTTCTCAGACACAAATGGAGCAGTGGAGCATTTTTGAACTGTAAGAGGCCTTTCCCATCAACTAGTTATATCATATCATCAGTGAGCCTATGATTTTCAGTCCTAAGGGATATCAGAGACTGGTTATTGCAGATCCTTTCTTTTTTAGATAAGAAAAAACAAGTCTGAAAAAGTTATGTGAGTATGTCCCAGCTGATATTAGAAGTGAAATTTGAATATAGGTCCTTCACAGATAATGTCCTTTCCATTGTTCATAATGCCACTTCTAGTTTGTTTTCTTTTATTGTTTTAAAATCTGTTATTTTATTAATCATTTTATTTTTATTATCCCCTGACAAATGACAATTTAACTATTGTTATCAAGTTAAATTTTTCCTGTTGTCTCCTCCTTCTCCTCCTCTTTTCTCCTCCTCCTTTTTCTCTTTCTTCTTTTCATCTCTTTCTTTTCTTTTTCTCTTCTTCTCTTCTTTTCTTCTTCGACTTTTTTCTTTCTCCTCCTCCTTTTCCTTCTTCTCCCTACATCTCTCCACTCTCTTCTACTCACTTCACTACCATTTACAATCCAAATAAAAACCAAAATCTTTGAAGCAAATATAGAATAGTATGAAATTAATTCCCATATTAATCCTAACTCAAAATGTATGTTTTAGTCTGTATCTTGAGTCCTTCATGTCCTCATTAATTCTACCTCCATTTTGTAACTGAGTAAATTGAAGTGTGGAGAAATTGAGTGAATTGCCCAATGGGTGACTGAGACTAGAAACTAGAACTTGTAACATTCCATTGAACATTCTTCATATCTCTGTTGAACAGAGAATCATAGAACTAGACTTGGAAGGTACCTTAGAAGTTCTCTAATACAACTGATTTATTTTATGAGTGAGGTAAGTAAGTGACTTGACTAAGGTCATACAACTTAGTTCCTGAAATAAAATCTGATTACACATCTTTCTGACCCCAAGTTCAGCAGTCTATTTGCTACATCTCATTGCCTTATAGCTACACTCATTTTATTCTTTCAACATTTTATAAAGTCAATGAATAGTTATTAAGTGCTTACTTTGTGCTGCTCTAGAGAGACAAAAAAGGCAAAAGACAGATTCTGATTATGAAATTGTTGTTGAGTTGTTTCACCAGTGTCTGACTCTTTGTGGCTTCATTTTATTTTATTTTATTTTTTGTTAGAAAGATACTGGAGTGATTTGCCATTTTCTTCTCCAGCTCATTTTACACATGAGGAACCTAAGGCAAATGGGATTAAGTGACTTGCCCAGGGCCACATCGCTCTCAAGTGTCTAATGCTGAATTTGAATCCAAGCCTTCCTGACTCCAAACCCACTGAATTCCTCAATTCTAAAGGAGCTCACAGTTGAATAGGAAGACAATGGGTAAATGATTAATTATATATAGGATAAATTTAAAACCATCTACAGAGAGAATATGTCAGAACTAAGAGGGATCAAGTAAGGCTTCCTGAAAAAGGTAGGATATCATCAGTATTTTAGGAAGTTACAACAGATATTATTATCCTCTTTTTACTAATGAGGAAACTGAGACCTACAGATTAAATAACTTCTCCAAGGTCACCCAGAATAGTCATCCAGGAGGTAGCCATTTTATCTCTGACTCATATACAATTATGTATAGCATGCTTATCAAATTTTCTGATGATGTGACGCTGTGGAAACTAGCCAATGTGGTACTAAAAGATAGAATCAAGATCCCAAAAGATCTTAGAAAGAAAGAATTAGGGACCAAATCTAATAAAAATGTAATAAATGGAAAATTTCTCTCTGGGTTAAAAAAAAAAAGAAGGAGCATAAGTAAACAGGAAGAAGATAGATATGACAAGAGAAGAGTTCATGTGAAAAAGACCTGGAGGTTAAGTATTCCGAGAACTCAAGATGAGTCAACAATGTGACATGGCAGCCTAAGAACTAAGGGGAAATTAAACCACATGCTCTGTCTAGAATGAAAGAGGTTCTGATCTCTTTGTGGCTCTGTCCTATTCAGAACATGTCACAGTTTGGGGCATCTCATTTTTGGAAAGGCTAGAGTGCTTTTGATAAGTTGGAATGTATCCAAAGGAAGATCTTGTAAGAGGATTGCATGACCACAAAAAGAACATAGGACTGTTTCATTAAAAAGAACAAAGCATAATTATTGGTGAATCAGGGTGCTCTCTTGCTATCTTTTTAATTTCAAGAAAATGCAAGGAAGAATATTAGATAGATTTTCTATGGAATGGGTCCTTATAGAACAGGTGATTTTAACCTGAGATTGATGATTTTTTTTCAATATATTTTGATATCTATATTTCAACATAATTATTTTCTTAGGTAATTTATTTCATGAATTTTAAAATGCTATTTAGAGAAGGGAACCATAGGTTTCAGAAGGTCAAAGAGGTCACATACAAAAAGTTAGAATTCTTGTTATAGATAGACATAGATAAGAATGTCCCTAGATGGACAGACACTGATGAGTTGCAATCTGTATCTCTGAATGACTCCAGTACTCACATTTGATGATATCACAGATTTATTAATATATTAGAGCACCTGATTATCCCACCTCAATAGCAGGGACATCATTGAAGATAATGACTACATGGCCATATATAAATGACATGATTTCCTACTTACAAGGTTTCTGTTCCTCAGTTCTTGAAAGTGAAGATTGGAGAGGATTTTATTATACTAATTATTTCTCATTTAAAGCAAAGAACAGCCTGATAAGGTATTAGATTACCTTTGATTTGACCTCATACTTTCACTTTTTTTTTCCAAAGCAAAAAGCAGTACATTTTGAAAGAAAGGCACATAAAATTCTATCATGTTAGCTGTATTCCAACCTAATAGATTTTGCTATTTAAACAAAAAACAAACGAAGATTGCTCTGTGAGTCTTTTTTCCCCCTGTAATTAGCCACAAGTTCCTAAAGGACACTAGGCAATTATAGAAACATACTCAGCTCTGGGGTCTCATTCTTCAAATTAACACTTATTTTCTTGGTTTCTCAAGACTTTTCATTTTCTCTAGCAATTATTTTAGGGACCATTTGCTTCTTGCTTTTGAGGAAATCTTTGTTTATTTAGTGGGAAATTCCCGATTAGAAAAGTAGTCCTCATTCCTTTTTTCTAGGTAGTTATTTTAGTTTCTGCGTAAATTTTGCAAACCACTTTCAACATTTCTCTTAGTGACATGTTGCAAGTATTTCATTATTCACACTATATCTTGTTTACTTTTTCATGGTTCCAAATAACTACCTTTCTCTTATTTCTAAAGAACATACTTTTCAGTGTCATGGAATGCTACTTATATCTATGTGGTTCTCTTCTTTTCCAACTGACTAGTAGTTTATTAAATTCTTACCTTTGTAAATGCTAAATATTCCCACCTAATAAGAAATTTTTATGTATATGTTAAAATATGACCTTAAGTATAGTCTATTTAATAAGACTGGACACTAAATTTAAAAAGGTAAAAAATGTTCTTTTATAAACATTTGTTAAATATCTATCATGTAAAAGTACTATGTTAAGCACTGTGAAGGAAGACAAAATGAAACCAATCCCGGCCCTCAATGAATTTATATTTGACTGGATTCATAAAGTTGATATCACTTTTTAATTTGACAAAGACTTTAATCTCCAGACAAGCTATAAAATTAAGATCACAGTAAATTTGCCCCATTAAAATAACTCATAATTACTCTAATTCTTTATTCAATACAGACTTTGTAATTATTTCTTTGGTACTTTGATGGATCTATGATCTCATCACTCAGAGTGTTGCTTTTAATTCAATGGGTCACGATTTACTTATGATTTTCACTCTGTTTGCTGTTGTCCATTTCCTCCCAGTATCTTTCAGTAAATCTCAAGGTAGCTACTGAGCTCCTCCCTTTGTGTTTTGGACTTTGTAGTGGGTACTGATAATGTGTTCTCTATTGATTATCCTTTTCTTTCACTATGCAACTGCCCATCTTCTCTTCTCGTTGTACATTTTTTTTCCCTGCCAATATCTCTTACACCATGTTTACTATGTATCCCCTCATTGGTAATATACTGTAATCTCCTTACACTGACTCTTCATTTCTCTTTGTATGATGTGCAACTGCATTTCTTTGGGAAACTATTATATTCTGTTTTACAGTCATATAGCATCCCTGGAAGAATAATTAGTATTTAAAAAATGTCAGTTTATGAAAATAAATGTCAATACTCTCTATTTTCATAGGTAAATTACATATTGCTCACAGAATATTATGGTTTCTAAGGCAAGAAAGAATCAAGTTATACAATACCTACAAATCAGCATGCTTGGGCAGAGAAAGGTACTATATTGCAAATAAAGGAATTCATTCTGATTGGAAATGAAGAAAAACAAATGAATGTAAGTTATGTTGTACTAATTTATGTTATCTTCCACTGAGACAGAAGGAGAAATAGAATTGAATGTCCCATACACTTTTGGGGGGTGGCAATCTTTATTCTCCTTTTCATAAATGTTAAATAAAACCCAATTTTGGTGAACACATTTAAAACCAGTCATGACTTGAGATCTGGATGGATAATAGAGACAACCAAAAGAGTGATGGAAAAAACCCAGCAGTTTAAATGAGCATCTCATTGCTTCATAAACATTGCATACCTGTAGACAAGTTAAATTCATATATAAAGATCATATAAGAAAACTCTTACTGCCTAAAGCAAGTGGATAGAACTGATAACTTGGTAGTTCCCTTTAGTGTCATAAAAGCTTGTCCAATCCACATTTCAGTCTACAGTGAGCTGTCAAGAAATACTATGTATCTACATCACTCACAATGTTAAATCCCTTCAGAAACCTCAGGGAAGAAGAATGATTTGGTGTATAGAATTCTGGAGTCCTTCATTTTAATCTCAACTCAACCACTGACTTTCTTTTCCATCTTAGATAAATCACTGGTCTCTGATTTTCACCTTAGATGTTATAAAATTTAATTCTAGTATTTGATGAAACACCTTTACATTATTAAATCTCTTAACAATTATATCTATTCATGAATACTGCTTCAGAAGCTGGAGGGTCCCTCGATTCTGTTTATCTTCTAACAAAGATTGAATGACAATTTTGAGAATACTGGGTAACATGGATCCTTCAGTCTGGTATAAGATGGAATCAGAGATCTTCTTCAAGTCAAATCAAGACAAGCCAACAAACACTTATTAATTGCTTATTACATGCCAGACACTGTGTTAAGTTCTGGACATTAAATAAAAATGGTAAAAATATTTTGAATTCTATTCCAAAAATCTGTGATTCTATAGAAAAAAACCCAAATTATGTTCATAAACTTGATCCAATTCCAAAGTAGAGATGAATCATTTCACTGAGGGTTCTGACATCACTGAGACTTGGATGAGACCATTTTGACTTATACCTCAACTTATGGCTAATTTTAGACAATCTAAAATGGACTATTTCTTTTCAAATGACAACTGAGTCATTAAAACAATTCTGAATACACTAATCAAAAAAGGGACATACAATGAACATAAGTAGAATCATATACTCTCATTAACAATTGTGTAAAACTATGTAGTGATTTTAGCAAAATATAACAAAAATGTCTATGCTTTCCATTAATCTTTATATATTTGCATATATATAAACACACATATATATTATGTTTCTTGGTTACTCTTAAAAATAACAAAGTTGTAATCAATGGTATATTTTGTTCTTATTCTGCTTTTTTTACTTTGAGTTCATTTATCTAGATCTTCCTAAATAATTTCATAGTCATCATATTTATCATTTCTTAAGATATAATAATGTTCTGTTTTATTCATATGCAGCAATTTGTTCAGCCATTCCTCAAGAGCTGGACATTTGACAATTTGGGAGCTATTTTTTTGCTATAGTGCTGCTAGGAAGATACTTATCTTCATATATCTCTATATAGCTATATTTATACACACACATACACAATTCTCTCTGCCAACCTTTTCTTCTCCATAACATATTTAGTGTATTGTCTTAGTAGTAAGATCGTTAGGTTAAAGGGCATAATCAACTCCATCACTCTCATTATATAATACTAAAATTTTAAATTCCAAAAAGGTTTTATCCATTTATATCTCCATCAGAAGTATATGGCTTTCTCTATAGCATAATCAATATTTTATTCTACATTTTAAATTATTCTTCCCCCTTAATAGGAGTAAAGGAGAACCTCAGAGTTGTTTTATATGAATTTCTTTGAAATTTTAGAAAGTTTGAATACTTTTCTTAGGATGTTGTTAGTGATTTGTTTCTTTCTCTAAGAAATGCCTGTTCATGTGCTTTGTCCATTTATTCATCAAAGAATGGATCTGGCTTTTATACTTTTGTGTCAATTTTAGCCAAAATATTGACAGAAAAGATTATTTCTTTCTATATGTCTGTCTATCTATCTATCTATCTATCTATCTATCTATCTATCTATCTATCTATCTATTGATCTATCTACCTGTCCATTTACCTCTCTATTCACAAAGCAGAAAGGGTTTTCTGTGTATTTAGGTTTTTGCCCAACATGATAGAATGAAAGGTAACATAATTTTTGTTGGTGAAAGGCAGTAAAGAATAAAATAAGATAAATATTTGGAAAATGGTTCAAAATCTAGATTTATATTATATCATTGTAAATGTTCCTTAGAATTAGAAGGCTGGAAAATTCTTTGGATTTGTTTTTAAATACTTATACTTTTTCATTCAAATACGTGATTTCTTTGGTAGAAGGAAACTCCCTTTAAAAATGAAGTTCTACAAATATTATGTAATTTAGAAAGACTTGCTGTGGACACTGAAAAATTGAGTGACTTGCCCAGAGTCACACAGCAGATACTTATACATATTCATATATACACATACATATATGTATACACACATACACATATATATGCGTGTATGTATAGGGGGTGGGGTTTGAGTCCAGATCTTTCTCACTTTGAGGAAGGTTAAATGCTATACAGAGCTGCAAGTTTTGCAGAACACTTTGTATACCTTATATCTCATTTTATCCTTATAATAAACCTGTGAGAGCAAAAAGTAGACTTACTTCCATTTTATAGAAAGGAAATGATTTGCCTATGGTAACATAACTTGGGTAGCCAAGTGATGCAGTGGTTAGAGTATCATGCCTGGAATCAGGAAGACTCATCATCTTTAGTTCAAATCTGGCCTCCGATATTTACTATGTGACCTTGGGAAAGTCACTCCACCCTATTTGTTTCAGTTTCCTCATTTGTAAAGTGATTTAGAAAAGAAAATGGAAAACCACCCCAAATTGGGTCAAGAAAGGTCAGACATGTCTTTTCAAGGAATCACATTATTTCTCTTTACAAGTAAAACAAAATGAAACAAAATGACGTCCTTTCCCCATTAAAGTATATTTAATGCTCCTAAGTCAGCTCTGACTTAATATTATTTCTTTAGAAAACAAAGTTCTCTTTGCAAGGTCTACGAATGGATTTCTCCATGAACATATGAACAAACAAATAAACAAAACTAACAAACAAAAAACCCCTCCAACAAACATCTAAATTTCCTCTTCATTATTTCTAGCAAAGTTGAGATTTTAAGATGAAAGTAATTTTATTAATCCTATTATACATTCTTTAATTTCAGTTAGTTAAATCAGATTGTTTGCTTTCACTTTTGTTTTGGACAATGTTCATTTTCTAAGTTATATCCATTCAAAGCAGGATGATGTATTTATTCCTCACTTTAGAATTTTGTCTTAATCTTGAATTCTTCTGGCTCATCATTTCTTACTTTAGACTAGTGTTCCGTTATAAACATATAGCACAAAGTGTTCAGCCATTCCCCAATTAATGGGCATCCCCTCTATTTCCAATGCTTTGCCACCCCAAAAAGAACTGCTATAAATATTTTTGTATCTGTAGGTTTTTTCCCCTCTTTTTTTGTGATCTCTTTGGGATACAGACCTAGTTGTGGTATTGTGGAACAATTGTTGGAACTGGAGAATGTCCAGTTTGATTGCCCTTTGTGCATAATTCTGTATTGCTTTCCTGAATGGTTGGATCAATTCACAATTCCACCAACGGTACATTAGTGTTCCAGTTTTCCCACAATTTGGCTAAAATCCTAAAAGACATTTTAGATTCTTGTCTCAAATCAAAGATCTACTTTCTATAATTCCAGTATCTTAGTCCAAGTCATGCTATTGTGAACAAATGTAGTCTTTATGCTCGTGTGTCAGGTTAATGTCTTGCCTTATAATATACCCAACCTATGGTTATTTCACAATATATATAACCATTATTCATTATTACTTACCAATGGATATACAGATTATTTGATTTTTAAAATTAAATAACAAATAAATTTTTTATAATAATGGGATATTGAAGATCTCATATATTAGAGCTAGAAGCATATTTCTATCAGATATAGATTAATAAAGTCTGAATCCTAATTATGATAGCTGCTATGATATGATTTGACAATGGAGGGATTGTTTACTTATAAGTAAAAAAAGATTCCACTAGAAACACTGTGCTGAATGTTGATGATATAATTTATGCTGCTCTATGCTGAGACTGTGCAAGGAAAGGGCAACTTGGCTAGGTCAATGTTTGGAAAAACTATCTCTAAGGGACCCTCATGTCAATAATTAGTCAAGTAATGGAACTGATGTGAAGAGAGAAAAATCTAAACAACTGGAAGAAAAAGGATTTGTGAGCATTGAAGGGCATTAGCCCACTGTATATAGACTAGAACCAATGATTCTAACAGCTTTTCCCCAGCATGACAGAATTAGTAGATAAAGGAAAGTGGGAAGAGTTGTATAATTGGATTTTGAAGAAATATTTGATAGAAAATTATTGCAAAAATGCTCAGGATACTGTAAATCATAGTTGAAACTAAGGAATAATGAATCATGAACCTTCAGGTTCCAAGTTTCTAGTCTCAGCATAGCAAGGTGGGTATATCAGCTTTAGACTGCACCAATTGGCCCCTTGTAATAGTCTCAGAAGCTGGACAAGAGAATGGAGAATTTCAAACCAATGCCAAGTTTAGCATGTATATTTTTACTTGTTTCTTTGGGGTACTAGGAATATTTTGACCCTAGAAATATAAGAATATATCTTTAATCCTTGTTTCATAGATTGCCAAGAATTGCCAAGAAGGGTATGGAAAACCATACAGTGGGTTGTAAGCTGCTATGTGTCTCTAATAAAGAATAATGTAGAATAAAGGATGTTATCAAATAAACAGTGAAAAAAATTGGCTGTTCTTGTGGAGAGATCAAGGAATAATGAAGGACAGATTTTATATTCCTTTGATGTCCTCTTGGTTTCAAGAGAAAGTAAGGATGTACCTCATGATAATCATATCAATCAAGCAACAAACATTTACAAAGCACCTACTATGTGCCAGGCACTATGCTAAGTGCTGAGAGGACATAGATGTACTGAAAGGCATAGATAAAAGTATTAAAGGACAGGTCAGGTTTATGGCTGACTTGCAATCTGTATTGTTGGAGGAGACGATCACTGTTAATGAGATCACTGATTCATTTAAATATTTGAGTGTCCAGAAGCTACTTTTCCAAAAGGAGTGGAAGAGGATGGAGAATCAGGTCTTGTCTGCCTCTGTGCCAACAGTCTTTTCACCCCAAACATACTTCTCTGGCCCTATAGCTCCTCTGCTGATTGGTGAGTTTCTGGCTGACATTGATATTTTATGAAGAGCCCAGACCATCCATGCTCACTTCTCTCCCAGCTCTACTTTTGATTTTAGGATATTTCTATTTTTCTTTTCCATCTTGTTTCCATCATCTGTTCAGACTTCCATTTATTGTTTTCCCCCTTATTAGAATGTAAGATCCTTGAGAGTAGTTAGGGAATTGTATTTTATTTTATTTTTATGTGAATATTTGGTACAGCACAATGAATAGCATTTATTAAGCACTTAATGAATATTTTTTCTCTCTCTGAGTACATCTCTGAGTCTATTTATTTATTTATTTTTTGCCTAGGCAATTGGAATTAAGTGACTTGCTCCGGTCACACAGCTAGGAAGTGTTAAATGTCTGAGGCCAGATTTAAACTCAGGTCCTTATAACTTCAGGACTGGTGCTCTATCCACTGTGCTACTTAGCTGCCCAATGTTTAGCTATCTTTATATAGATATATAGCTCTGTCTCTCGCATGCACTATTCCCTCTTCTCTTTTGAAATATAATGTTGCTAACTATTGTTCTCTCTTTTGCGCTTCTCTATTTAAAAATAACAAAATAAGCAAACCAAAGTAGTTGTGATCAACAAAATCTTTTTCTAAGATTACCAATTAAGGAAAAAAGAGAAAAAAATTAAGAATAAGAAAATCTTGAATTAAACATTTGCTCTTGTGGACACTGAGGGAGGGCTGGAGTGGAGTTAGGCACTTTAATGATTGCTCCCCATTTTCCCAAATGGAAAGTGAGCAGGAGAATGGTAGCTCTGGACCCTCTCCTTGGTACCTGAGACTTTCTTTCTTATGAGGTTGCTAATGGTGAATTTTTTGAAGTGCGCCCTGGAAGCAGCCTAATACCACCCAGTATTTTCCAGCATCTACATCCCAGTTGAGTTCTCAGTTCCCTCCTGATTTTTTCCTTCTTGGTCAAGGAGTAGCATAGAGGACAGGAAACAACCTGATCCTTTAAGACTCACTCAGTTCCTACATTTTCTACATGCAAACACAACCAAGTTCTGAAGATTTGTTGAGGATTTTTCTCTGGTGGCATGAAACTAGGTAGTTTGTACTCATGTTCCCTCAGGACCAAACTGAGCTTCTGCAGTTTTAAAGGAGAAAGTGGCTGCTTTTTAGAGGGAGAAAGAGGCTGCTTATGCTAAAGACAAAATGCTGAACTGAGAAAGTGTGATCCAAAGGAAAGAGAACGCTGTCGGAGTCAGAAGACCCACAGGACCTTAGACACATAATTAAATCTTTTTGGGTTCCACTTTTGTCATCTATAAAATGAACAAATTGTACTAGATCATTTCCTGGGTCCCTCCAGCTCTAAAATATATGAATTTATAGTTTTTCCTGGACTTCATTTGCCTTCAGTTTTGTAGGGCCCAAGAGAGATTGTATGCTGAGCAATTTCCATCATGCATGACCTTACAAAACCATGACTTAGTCATAATATTGGCTCTGAGTTGTATGGCTTAGAAGTTTATATCAATGATGTTTTCAACAGTTTATGAAAATTTTTTAGTTTAATCATGGCCAGCTCTAGAAACTCCTAGAGGATTAGACAATTAAAGGAGCATTGTTTTCGTTCTGGCTTTTCAATCAATTTGGGCAAGAGCCTGATGAAATATTGAGATGGCATCCTATTCTGAGTACCCACTAGAGGGCTGACCCTGGTACCAGGGCTCCTCATTCTTTCAACTAATTGCCAGATTGTTCCAGATGTGAGAAATGGTCCATGATCAATTGCCCATTTTTTATTGCTCTACTACCATGGTGTGTTTTCTTAATAATGCCCTTTAAAGTTCCTGGGGCCCATTAAGAGTCTACCATGAGAACATCAGAGGGAATCAGGAATGTACCTTAATGCTGGCTCTTCCAGATGATTCCTTTCATATGATGCAATATTCCCTTCCAAAATAAGATGATCTCTAATCTTGCTTTGTGGTTTTTGATTGGAAAATTTAATTTGGAGAGCAATTGTACAGCTCTTCAATACTCCCAAGGGTAGGAATTGTATTTGATCCTGGGTTCAAATCCTTAATACTTATGTGAACTTAGAAATAATAATAACAATTCATATGTATGTAATACTTAAATGTTTGCAAAGCGTTCTGTATTTATTATATCACTTGAACATGAGTAGACTTGTAAGGAAGACATTATAGATGTGTTTGTTTCCATTTTCCAGTTAAGAAAACTGAGACTAAATGATATTATTTGGTGTCATGGCTGGTAAGGAACACAGTGGGATTTTATCTCATGTAATATCTTTTTGTTTCTCATGTAATATCTTTTTGTTTCTAAGTGTAAGACTCTAGTTATTACACTGAAAAATTAATGGGTTGGGCTAAATGATCTCTAAATCATATGTTTAACTTCTTTGAATAATGGATCCCTTTGTCAGACTGTTGTAAATTGCATAAAATATATGGGATTATAAAATAAACCAATTTTACTGAAATATAGTTATGTAAAAACACCACCAAACCAAAAAAAAAAAATCAAATTCCTGAACCCAAGTTAAGAAAACTCTTTCTAAATGATCATGAAGTCTTTTATCCACCAGTGAGTCCCACCTGTAACTTCCAACTTGCAAATTCCATGCTTGATTTTGATTTTCTTGTTGCTTTACCCTCTTGTGAAGGGACTAGAGTTTAGAGAAGGGACTCCATTTATCTACATAAATAAATTATCAATCATATATCTATGTTCTAATTAGGGGAAATTGAAAATTTGGTTGGTTCTATGTGGTATAACATATTTAGTGGCTCTCCCAGTAACAAACCTGAAGCAAGAGGAGAAAGCGGGGAAGATGGTGGTAGTCATTGTGAGAGCCATTGTGGTGATCTTGGTCCAATGATGATCTGGGCTCTGGATCTCTTGCTTGGCACTGGTTCTGAATAGAAGCTTGTAGATAATGGACATAATTCCTTGGCAATGTCTTTGGAGTGACAATTCAAAGAAGATCCTGAAAAGCCTCAGTCCCAGTTGAAGGAACACATTCTACTACTTTCCAGCATTAGTTGGGGAGATCATCTGTTCTTAGAACCAAATCTCCTTGCACCACCCTTCACTTCTGGAAATATTGAATAGCATCAGGGAATATTACCCACCTCACACACACATTTGTGTGACATTTGTTTCAGTAACCACACATTTTATTTTCCTGCTGTCTTTACATTTCAACTCAGTCTAGACTTCTTTTCCAACCTCCTTTCTACCCTTAAGAAAATTTCTTCCTGAGATCTTGATCTGATGGGTAATCTCTTCATTGGGACTATTATTTCATGGTTATGATTCACTTCTTTTAATACTAAACTTATTCTCTGAACTTTTCCTTCATCTTCTTCACAAACTGTCTTGACCTTACACAAATATTGTTGCCCTTTCTTTCTACTTGAACTTTATATGTTATATTCCTTTCTTAGAATGCAAGTTTCCTGAAGGTAAGACTATTTTTATTTGCTTTTATTTGTATCTCTAGAATTTAGGGCAGTGCTGCTATCATAGTAAATGCTTAATAGATGTTTTATCATGTATCTATTATTCATATTATCTATCCACCCATCCATCCATCCATCCATCCATTCATCTATTCATCTATCTATCTATCATTTGTTTTCTATTTGCTATATCAGATGGAAAACCTGAATTCAAAGCTGAAATTTGAGATGAGAATCAGTCAATCAGCAAGCATTTATTTAGTCCCTATTACATACCAGGAGGGGCAATTAAGTGATGCATTAGAGCAAATGCCAGACATAAAAGTTAGAAAAATTCATCTCCCTGAGTTCAAAGCTGGTCTCAGACACTTATTAGCTGGGTGACTCAAGATAAATCACTCACTCTCTTTCTATCTCAGTCTACTCATCTGTAAAATGAGAATTAAAAAGCAATTATCTCTCATGGTGGTTATGAGAATCAAATCAGATTATATTTGTAAAGTGCTTTGCACGTAAGAGTTTCATAAATGCTTATTTCTTGCCTTTTATTTAAATAAGTTTCTATGTTTAAAACTATTTTTTTATTTCTAAAATGGTAATAATAATAGTACTTATCTCATGAGCTGTTTCAAGGATCAAATGAGTTAATGATTATAAAATTCTTAACACATTGCCTGGCACATAATAGACACTAAATAAATGCTTTTATCTTGTCTGTCTGTCTGTTTACCTATCTGAAAGACCATTCACGGCCAAACTGCATTTAATGTAAAATTTGTAAGTGGCATCTAAACTGTCTCTTGTGGACAGCAGACTTGCCCTACTCCCATATTATTATTATTGTTATTATTATTATTTTTTGAGAGGCAACAGGGGCTAAGTGACTTGACAAGAGTCACACAGCTAGACTGTTACGTGTCTAAAGACTCATTCAAATTCAGATCTTCCTGATTGCAGGGCTAGTGCTCTATCTACTGCACCATCTAGCTTCTCCTTTTAATTATTATTATTAATATGTATTATATGTAATCATCAATGAATAGAAATTATTAATAAATATTTATCATCATTAATATTAATATTGTTGTTATTATTTTAAAATTTGGATCCGACCTGTGATTTCATTAGTGTGAGTAATTCCCTTTATGGAAACTCCCTTCTTTGGATTCAGATCTGCAACACTTATCTACCTTTTGGTCTTAGAGAAATGTCATGGACAAGCTTCCTTATTCAAGTCTGACTCTCTTCTGTAAAATTGTTTCTTTAACATTTATTAAAGTATTGAAAATTCCATTACACATAAAAATCTTTTATTTAAAATAGTATTAAAAGATGACTCTCAGAATAGAATATAAGCTCTTTAAGGGCAAAAAAAAATGGTGTCATTTTTGTCTTTATATCTTCAGTACTAAGAATAGTACCTAAACCATTTTGTTGTTCAGTTGTTTTATTCATGTCTGAGTCTCCATGAATCCATTTGGGATTTTGTTGTCAAAAGTACTGTAGTGGTTTGTCATTTTTTTCTCCTGCTCATTTTATGGATGAGGAAATGAAGGCAAGCAGGGTTAAATGACTTGTCCAGCGTCACACAGCTAGTGTCTGAGACCAGATTTAAACTCAGGGAGATGAATTTTTCTAATTTTTTATGTCTGGCATTCTCTCTGCTGCATCATCTTCTGGTATATAACAGGGACTAAATAAATGCTTGCTGATTGATTGATTCTTATGTCAAAATTCAATAGTTCTAGAACACTTTGTATAGCTCAATTCCTTTATTCCCCATTTTTAGTAATGAGAATGCATTACGCAAGAAGAAAAATGTTTAAAGCCCAAGGAAGCAACCTCATGTTTAATGAGATAAGATTACATTGTGAGAGCTGCAGGAGTGAATAAAAAATACTAGACATTTTACATTTGGGAAGAGCATTGACCACATCCCACTGATGGAATGATGAGTTTTCAGTAGACCTCAGAGCCAATTGTGTATCATTATTTCCATCAAGTGCTTAATACCCAGAATTTCTCTTTTTGGAAGCTAAAACATGCATGTAGTTTTAAAAGCCTATATTTAGTCATCCACAGAAGGTTGTGAATGTAATAATTTTTTATGTGAAAACAATGGCAATTATTTCAGTTTCTTTGGTGCACAATATGGTTTTAATGAATCATTTTGCTTGGAATTCTGTCTCAGATAAAACAGACAAAGGCATTACCTCAGATAAAATTAGGGTTATTTTTTCTTAACAGCAAGCATTGTGTTATTTGGTGAAGGGCAACCAAAAAAAAAAAAATCTCTCAAAGCTTGATTTAATAGTTTTGGATTTCATAAAGCTTCATATCTTTTCTTTAAAATTCTGGCTCAGTGCCAAAGGATAATTTCTTCTATGCCAGTTATATTTCATAAAAAAGGTAAAAATCAATTAAGGTCATATATTCTAGAAAAGCACCTAAATGTATGGAAACATTATTAAGTTAAAGCTTTTTTTGTTGTGTCTGGCAGTTTCCCTCCAAATTGTGTCCAAACCACTTTGTTTCACTGCAGAATAAAGGAAGCTGTGTGTTTTCTTTTCTTGGCAGGTGAAGGTATAACTAATACAGAGAGGAACTTTGGTAGTGTACAGTGTACAGCGGAAACTGAATAACCAATGACATCACTCTATAAGGAAGAAACTCTCAAGGCTATTTTCCCAGAGTTGGAAATCAGAACAAGCTGCTGCCCAACTCGTTAGCTGTGCCATAATACTAGAAAGCTTAATGATAATGAAAATGAATAAAAATGTGTAATCCTAATATGAAATTGGGACCAGCTTTTCCTGTCAGATTATAATGCTATATGTAAATTAATGTATGTCTCAATGATTCCTTGTTTCATTTAATGTGCTTTTCTTCCATGGTCCAAAGGAGTATTTTTTTCATGTTCAGGGGAAAAAAATTATATATATATATATATATATATATGTAAATTGATTTAGTCTTACTTCTCCCTTGCCCATGGTGGAGGGAATCCACATGACCTTTTGAAAGAGCCAGTTTATAGTTACCTATTTAACTCAAGTCAGGCTGCTTTCAGGAGTAAGCCAGTAGTCCAACTTAAAAAGACATGCATCTGACCAAAGGCAAGATTTGTTTGAATATTTCAAACAGACAAATAAAAACAATATACAGTTTTGGTATAATGATTTAAATATAAAAAACTAATGCAAGATTTGGGTAATATTATTTCCCCCCCCACTTTCTGAGGCTTCTCCATTTGACAAAAAGACCAGCAGACTGCTTTGATTCCTAACAAAAGATGACCTTTCCATTATCGTGTAATAAAAATCATGTGATAAAGATAGATTAACTTAACTGTATCATCTGTTAAGAGGGTAAAAATATCCTTTTTATCTACCAAGTGCGGCAGAAATCAATTACAATCAAACTATCAGCACATAAAATGGGATCTTGGCTTTGATACTTGGATACGATTTCTGCTTTCAAACATCTGGCATCTTTCAGATGGTTTTCCCTTTGGTTAGTCCTTTGTAGAGCATTTTGTTTTAAATAGAAACAATAGTGCAAACTACAAACACTTAAGTAATGGTTTTATGGTTGAGCTAGGAGACTTTTATAGGTATGGACATTCCAATTATTCTGATTTGGGAGAATAAACAGGCATGGCCAAATATTACATTTGATTAAATTTTCTAAATATTCTCCCTCTCTCATTTGTAAAAACGCTACCTCCTTGTCCTTTTCTGCCCTTTATTTCCTCTCAAAGGATAATCCAAACAGATGTTATCCCATGCTAATCAGAAAGTGATATCATTAAGAAATGGATGACCTTAGAGCCAGTAAGAATTGGGTTCAAATCTTGACTCTGACACATACTAGCTAAGGAATTGTGCGCAATTAATCTCTCCTCTTGAGACAACTCTTTAAGATAATAAAAAGGAATTACAGATATGCTACAGTGGAGGGAATTACCACATTGGAAATCCCTTAGAATGATGAAATCTAAAGTCTAGCATCTCTTGCTTCCCCAAATAATAATAAAACAACCCAGCAATAAACCATCATTAGTGCTTTTTAGGAAAGACCCTGGTCATTTTTTAACTCTTATTCCTTTCACTTCCGATGAATATAATAAGCTACTTTACTAGGCTCTGCTTTCTTGCCTGCCAGGACACCAGTCTCAAAGAATGGTTCCTTTTTTGTCACCATTTTAGGATCTGGGAAAGTACTAAAAGAGTTTCCCATCTCCCCTTGCAATATAAAGGGCCAAACCACATTCTTTCAAAAGTGCTAGTCTCCTTCGGTTGAGCAATTTCCCTCTGCATTTCCCTCCCAATTCTCTTGGGGCTGGAGTTTTAATTCCTCTTCCAATAAACATATGATTATTTGGATGGTTCTCAGTTGTTAATTTGGATAGGCCTCCCAAAGGCAAGCATGTTGGATATTAAGCTCTAAACCTTCTGGGCTGAGGGATATTGTCTTTCTCCCACAGAGAGATTAAATAGGTCCAGAAGCCAGGTGACTAGGGAGACCTTTAGAAAACTAAGGTCAACACAGAAGCTCTTACATAAAAATGGAGTATGGACAGTTTAAAAGGATAATGTTGGAATGTCTCTTTGGTTTATGTTAAGGGCTTTAGTTTACATTAGTATACTGAGTCAGCCAAAAGCCTAAAAACAGCCAGAGGAAAAATAAAGGAGCTAGGTGGAAGGTGATCATCTGGGTAGGCAGAGGTCTTGTATTTCATTTTATAACCCTTTACTTTACAACCCTCTGGTTGCAGTGGTTGGGGATAGGGGGTGAGAGGTCGGGGAGATTTCTGACATGTTCTATAAATATGTGTGACCCATACATGGTTCTTTGAATGACCATGCCATTTTCATTGCACTTGGCCATGCTTGATTTACTCCCCATTTTGGAGTTAGGTTATCAGAACCAGCTGGGATCCTGAGAAAGAATGCTTAAGTGCTACAAGAAGATGCAGGAAATTCCTACTCACAAAGCTAATTCTTCAATGACAGTGTAGTATTAAAAAGGGCTGGGATCTTAACAATTTCCTAGTGAGAAAGCACTGGAGATTCAGGATGATTGAAGCATCTCAAAATCCATCAGCCAACAAGCATTTATTAAACTCTTACTATGTATGAGGTCGCTGTGAGGCAGCTGGTGGCTCAGTGGATAGACCACTGGGTCTGGAGTCCAAGACTGGAGAAAGACGAGTTCAAAACCAGCCTCAGATACTTCCTATTTGGGCAAGTTACTTAACCTTGATTATCTGACAAAGTGGATCTGCTGGAGAAGGAAAGGGCAAATCACTTTAATATCTTTGCCAAGAAAATTCCAAATATAGTCACAAAGTGTTGAAGATAACTGAAGTGATTGAACAACAAATGTATGAGGTCCTATGATTGTCAACGGTCCCAGAAGAGAACAACTCTATGATCAGAGGACTTGGACTCAAAGCTTAACTGGGAGAAAAACACTAAACTTCCCTGGATTTCAGTTTCCCTTTCTGAAAAATGATGGTATTGAACTAGTCTTTTGAGGGTCTCTTCCAGCATTAAATTTGTAACTAATATGTATTTAGTGCTTAAGGTTGATAGACCAAGAAACTAGATGAAAAATAGGGAGATATGGAAGGATAAGCAAATGGCACTAAATGGATAGATACTCTGATTTTACCCTCAAAGAACTCTGTGAGGTAGCAGCCATTATTCATTCTTTCTTTTTTAGGTAAAGAAACAGAGGCTGATAAAAAGGTTCCTTGGTTACATAGCTAGTAATTGTTGGAAGCTGCATTCTGACTCAGATCTTACTGATTTCCAATATGGAACTCAATGCATTATGCCTTTATAATCTTATGATCTATAATCTTATTGTAAGGGTGAGGTTGAGGCTACTCTACTCTGTTTTGGTCAACTTTCCTTTTGGAGGAGTTATCTGTAAATTGTCAAGAGAGTTGAGAAGGGGAAGCAGTTCTAAAAATTGAAATTGAATGTGAAATTATAGTTAAATCCCCTGCTGAGGGATTGCCTCAGTCTTTCCTTTAGTCCAGTCTTCTTCTATTTCTCTCTCCTTCTTTTTGAGCTTTCTGAAATCCTTTACCCATTTGTCCCTCCCATTAATAAGTCAGAGTTCCAGAGTTTATATGACTACATCAACCCCTGAGGGTTCTAGGGAAATCTCTGAGAGGTTAGTGGATAATTCTGTAATGCAGTTGGCTTAAACTCTAACCAGTGTGCTTCCCCCTTGAAGTTGTCAGTTGAGAATAATAATCCCACAGAAGGGATTTATAAGACTAAAGAATTTCCCTTGGAAAGATGGAAACACTCTTAAAAAAACAATGCTGGGATGATTCTTTCATTTATTTTAAGAAGAATAGGAACCTGGCAAGGGGGTTAGCTGTGACTTTCTAAAATCTAATTACTCTTTGGGGATTTCTCTCTTTCCTCCTGACAATCTAGTCATCTCTTCCCATTTTTTCTTCTTTTCTTCTCTATTTCTTTGTACTGTTCAGCATTTTTTTTTAAGATTGGAGATGAGAAGGGGAAGAAGAGTCATAATTAAAGAAGATTGAAAGGAAATATCCAAGGGAAGAATAAATACTGATGATAGGTGCTCTGATGATCTAGGATGTGTGATCTATTCTGTGAGAAGACCGCTTATCCATGTAGAACTTTGACAGAATGAAGAATCCTAGAAGAGACTATTTGACATCTGGCCTCCTAGAAGAATTCATTCATTTCACATAGGTAGATGTTGGCTCCCAGTTTGTCTTGACATCATTTTGACATTTATTGGGAGTCTTCTTTCCCTCATGGAGAAAGTCTTCAGCTGTGCAATGCAAAATATAAAGTGTAGGAGCCAGAAATCTCAAGCATATTCTTTCTCTCTACTGGTAACACATTCCATAGAGGATCTCACCTGTCCAGCCCTTTTTAACTGGGTTGATCATTTTGGCATTTTTTTTTAAACCAACTTGACCAATTTAATCAGATGCTTTGGTCTCCATAAGATCTAAGGTCTTTAATTCTAGTAGTACCTCCCCTGGACTTAGGGGAGAATTTCTACCATTGATGGTACTACAAATACTCCTGGAAAGGCAGTTCTGCATTGGGGTAATTTTCTAGGAAATTATCAAACTTGAAGGCAAATCTATGATATGCAGTTCCCTCTAGAGGATCACTTATTCACCTGAAATGCTATGAGATGGACTCATTAATGGCATAATTTGAATAATGACTAGGCTACCCTTTAGCAGGCCTAACTGTTCCAAGGGGATTACTGAAATATCATGCAAAGCCTCCATTTCAGAGAAGAAATTAAAATGTTACATTCTTGGTCTTTACTGTTCCCAGGAATATTCCAGATGACTAAATTTGAATCATTTTCATTGTGATGTGATTTTTTTCAGTCAATATTTACACCAAAAATAGTTTTTAATGACATGGAGCCTTTCATTTTGCTAAGCAGAGATCCACATGTGGGTAAGTAATTAGTTATAAGAAAACTAAATGAAAGAATAAATTTAGGATAACGATAGAGAAATGCCATATAAAAAGGTAGTCACTGAAATAGCTGACATTTATATGATGCTGCAAGGTTTATAAAGCACTTTTCATCCATTATCTCTTGATCCCCCAATTGCAAGAAACTACTTTGCATTTATTTTGCATAGATTTTTGTTTATTCCTTATATACTGTTTTTCATGACAAGCTCCTTGAGGGTAAGGATTGTTTCATTTTTTTGGTCTTTACATCTAGCACCTAGCTGCAATGCTTAGCATATGGTAAGTGCTTAATAAATGCAGATTGATTGGATTATTGAAATAATTTGTTCCTGGTCACATTAATATTATGTATAAAAGGAGGATATGATCCAAAGATTCTTTTGCTTTTTAGTCCAGGATACTTTCTGTACCCCTCTGCTTTGGGAGAATGGTAGATTGCCCCAGTTTCTAATCTAAATCTAAAATCTAATCACTGTTAGATTTTCTTAAAAGGACAATATTGTCAGAAACATATGAGAAATCGATGAATTATATTACAAAAGACAAGCTATACAATTCCATATAAATATAGAGAAAAATATATTCAAAAATATTTGAATTATTCTCTAATATTTTTAATGACTTTTAAGTCAAATTCTTATGTGAGCTCTGAAATTATATAGAATGAAAATCAGATAAAGGAACTGGGAATAGTTTATCTTGGAGAAGAGGACAATGGAGGAGGGGGCAAGAATATAATAATTGTTTTCAAGAATTAAAAGCACTTTCATCTAGAAGAATTATCTTCTAAAATATATAGTATAGAACTAAAAAATTTGAAAGGAAAAATATGGAAATTTAAAGGAGGGAAATTTAAGTTTGATGCAAGGAAATTAGTGAACAGAGAATTGGACAAATATTTAGGAAATTTGAGTTCATATAGTTCCTTAGACACATACTAGCAAGATGTCTCTGGACAATTCACTTAAGATCTCTCTAGACCTCAATTTCATCATCTGCAAATCAAAAGGTTTTGATTTAATGATTTCTGTGGAACCTTCTAACTCTAGATCTTTGAGCTTATGATATTTGTATAAGGGTCTGGGGGAAGGTTAACCCAACATAAGTAATTCTAGGAAGTTCCAGACTTCTTGATTCAATCAGGTAATCAAAGGAGTAAGTAAATGTCTGTCTGTCTCTGTCTCTTTCTGTCTCTGTCTCTGTCTTTTCGTCTCTGTCTCTGTTTTTGTCTCTCTATCTCTCTCTTTCTCTCATATTTTGAAGAATTCCTGAGAGAGAATAGGTCTTGTGGAAGGCTATGGTAAGATTGAATTTCTGTACTTCCTGCATCCTCATTGGTCATTTTACTTGTGAATTTAGAAAAGTCAGAATATTTGGAGTTTCTGTAAGTGTTGGTAGGATTTCTATAAGTGTTTATTTCTATAAGAATAAAGATTGGAAGCTGAGAGAAACATTGAGACCAAACTAGACATACTAAGGAACAGCAGCTTCAGGATTCAGCAAGGCCCTAGACCCTTAGATTCCAGCAGAGAACCAAAAGAGAAATTTGAAGAGGATTCCCATAAAGGAAGAAGAAAATTTCTCATAATCACTTGAGTTTAAAAAACCAGAGCATTCTAATTTTTAATCTAATCTCCCCAGAGAGCTCTCATGTGCAAGGGTAAAATCTTCTAGGGGGAAATGTTTTTGTTACAAATTTCCTTTATATATTTGCTTATTAAATATTTTTTTCTAAAACTTCATTAAACACAGTCTGATAATTACTGGGGAGCATATTGGATGGGGGCTTGTGAGTGAATACAAAATTTCTAGACCTTCAGGCTTATTTATAGAATATTAAGCATAACAGCTGTCCTAATAGGGAATTAGCCTATCAGATTGGGTGTATTATATCTGCTGTTTCTTTGCAAGAAATCCTGATTTACATGAGTGGAAGAAACCTCCAAGTTGTTGACACAGAGGCAAATCAGTCATTGGGAGAAAATCATTTCTTCTAATAACAAATTACCACAAAAGCAGATCTAAATGGTTGTTAGGTCAAAAGCTATGGATTTTAGGTACAGCTAATTTTTGTACCTTAGCTATTGGTTAAGGTAAGAGGGAGATGGTCTTCAACTGATTCAGATTTGCTACTGTTTCTCTTAAATCCATCATTTACAAAGATAGCATGGTTTATAGTATAGAACATTGGACTTAGACTCTCGATTCAAATCCTAACACATATTTATATCAGAGGGCAAGTCATTTAACATCTGATTCTTGTTTTTTTCCATCTGTGAAGTAGGGATAATAATATTTTTATGATCTACCTTTGAGAGCTATTATGAGAAGGTACTTTGTAAACTTACATGTATTATTTTAATGTCATTATTACTATTTTTGAACTGCTTGAGAGTCTTGTTCTTTTCTAGCTGATTTTCATCTTATTTCCCCTCATTAAATGCCTTGATAATGGCTCTAGAGAATATCAGTTGTACATTTTGGTCACTGTCCCTTATCTCCATTTGCTGATGGGACCATCCTACCTGGGTATCCCATTGATCCTTAAAGGGGGAATTGACAAATGTTGGAGGGCATGTGAAAAAATTGGTACAGTAATTCAATGACTGATCAGTCATTTTGGGACTATGCCCAAAGAATTATTAAACTGCCTACGCTTTTTGACCCAGCAATACTACTATTAGGTCTGTCTCCCAAAATGATGGAGGAAAAAGAAAAGAACTTATATGTTCTAAAATATTTATAACAACTCTCTCTGTGGTAGCAAACAGATGAAAATAGCAGGGATGGCCATACATTGGGGAATAGCTGAATAAGTTGTGGCATATGATTGTGATGGAATACTAACATGTTGTAAGAAAAGATGGATGAGCTCAATGACCTTAAAAATCATGGTTAGACTTGCATGAAATATGAAAAGTAAAATGAGCAGAACCAAGAGAATGTTGTATACAGTAATAATTTTGATAGTTTTGAGAACAATTTTGAGTGACTAAGTAATTTTGACTATTATAAATAGCCAAATTAACTACAAAGGACCTATGAAGGAAGATGCTATCTGCAAATAGAGAAAGAACTGAAGAATAAAAATTTGCATTGAATAGTTATGTAGACATATACATATATATAGTCCATATATCTATATAGACATTATCTCTCTATGTATTTCCATGTATGTATATGTATACGTATATATACATATATAAAGAAAAAAAGTTACATGATAATGTTATTATATTTAAAATTATTAGCAAGTTAAATATATATATATAAAAATAGATTTATAGTTTTACATATAGTCATCTTTTTTTTTCTACTTTACTTTTTTGTTTGTTTGTTTGTTTGTTTGTTTTGGAAATGTTTGTTTTATTTCTTAAGTTCAGAATAAACTAAAACAATATATTTTTAAAAAACACTCAACTTGTTAAGAACCAAAATCATCATCTTGCTCTCTATACTTATCCTTCTTCTCAAGTCTCTCCCTTTCTATTTATGACACTACCATCTTTCTAGCCTTTCACCCTAAAAAGCTCTTCCTTATCTCATACCCAGTTAATTGTTAAGATGTGTTGGTTTTACATTCACAATATTTCTCATTTTTTTTTTCATTCTTACTAATTTTTTTTTTTTTTTTTTTTTTTACCTCTTTGCATCTTCATTCTCTTTTATTTGAACTCTTAAAAAAACAGCTCCCTAATCAAACTTCCTATCTCTAGACTTCAGTTTCTACAAAAATGAAACCAAGATATTTGGGTAATGGGTCAAGAAATTCAACATATACTTCGTTAATTGTTTTCAAATTAACTTTCTAAGACAAATACAGGCGTGTGAGTGTATGTGTGTGTGTGTTGTGTTTTGGGCTGGGTATAGGAAGAATGTGTTGCTAAAAGAAAAGGAAGCTTCATAATTTGACTAATTATTCTTGCTAAATAAGTGCTAAGTTCAGTTGTTTCTGGGCAGCTAAAGAATTCCAAGTACTGTATAAATATCTAGATTTTAGTGCTCTGATACAAAGCCCTACCTTACCATTTAAAAATGTTAGGCACTTAGTGCTATCAGCTGCCATACATACCTGATGCTCAGGCCTTGACTAATCATGTGTTTGTTATCTTTTTCCTGCTTAGAAATCTTCAGTGTCTTCCAGGTGCTTCTCCCTTAAAATATAATGTCCTTAGTATTCTATCAAAGACCTGAAAAAATCCAGGTCCAACTCAGTATCCCTGACTTATTTCATATTCCTCCCTCATCACACATTATTCATTTCAGCCAAACTGCATGTGTGTGATTAGTTCAGTCCCTCACACATAGTAGGCACTTAATAACTTAATTTACTGACTGATTTTTCTGGCTTCCAGATATTTATGTGATCTGTTTTTCATGCTTGCACACCTTTATTTTTGTCCATCAAGGCCATCTTCCTCATGAAGCTTTCTCCAATCAAAAGAGATCCTTTCCTTGGATTTTTTTGCACTATTCTATTTGATCTCTCTTATGGTAGCAAGAAAGGAGAAAGGGAGTGAAAGAAAGAAAGGAAATCTTGATTAAATGCCCTTATCAGCCAGGTACTGGTACTTTATAAATAATACTTCATTTCATCCTCATAATAATCCTGGCAGTAGGTCCTATTATTACCCCCATTTTACAGATGAGGAAAGATAAGGAAGAATAAATTACGTTTATAGAGTATAGCTAGTAAGTGCCAGAGATTGGGTTTGAATTCAAGTCTTCCTGACTCCCGACAGAGGAATATATCCGTTGTACTACCTGGCTGCATCAGGTGTGCACTTGCATTGACTCTGTGAACCTGGACAACTTCCTGAACCTGTTAGTGCTTCAAGCAACTCTTGAAGAGTTTCAGTTGCCAAACAGGGACTTATCTGCTTTAATAGAGGAAGTTTCCTCGTGGGAAGTTATCTTGGAATACAGTATCCACATTGATATAGATGGGATCATGGATTCTTAGAACCTGATATAAGGCTTTATACCCAGCAGCCACTTATTAAAAGTAGGTAATATTGAATTGAAATTACTATCTCACTATTACACCTTTAAATGGAGATGCTATCATATTCTTTGAAACCTGAATTGAAGAACAAGGATGATTAATCTGCTTATTTTTTTTCTTAATAAAATATATAGAAATACTAACATCTCACATTTATAAAGCAGTTTAAGATATGCAAAGCACTTTGCATGTGATATCTCATTTGATCTCTACAACCACCTGGGAGAGGAGTACTATTATTTTTCCATTTAACAGAGGAGGAAATTTAGATCCTTACAGTGGCTTGTCCAAGGTCACACATGATAAGTACATGAGCTGGGATTCAAATTCTGCTCATTCTGGCTCTATGTTTGGGACTCCAGTAATTACACCCAGTCCTGACACCCCCAGTGCCCCTCATGCATGTAGTATAGTCCATTGGCAGTGCTTAATAATAATAAAAATAATAATGATGATTCTTATTTATATTGTGCTTTGAAGTTTAGAAAGTAATTTACCTTTAAGACTTTTTCATCTTCATAACTGATACTATTCCAATTTAATGAAGAAACTGAGATTTTTTTGGGGGGGTTAACTTTCCCCAAGGTTTTAAAGTCAAAAGTCAAAAACAGACTCACCCCAAGGTCTGACTTTCTGACTGCTATGCAGTCACTATATTTTGGTGTTGCTTAGGATCAAGGCCACAATGCTTAGAATTCCTGGAACTCTGGATTGTGGTCAAGGAGAAAATGCAGTAAAGTGTAAGTTTACTGAAGGATGGGGCTGTTTTATTTCTTTTTTTCCATATTAAGTGTTTATCACAGCAATCCTCTGGCACAGAGAGGTTAAACTTTCTGTTTACTGAATTGAAAGGCACAGACTCTGAAGTTGAATCTCCTGAAAGTGTAGCCTCCAGAGAATAGCTTTTCTCATTCCTCTAAGTGTGGTCTGATTCCACCCTCCACTCCCCTATTAGTCTGATTCTTTCTATTGGAGCAGCTCTCTGAAAAGCATCCTGGGTTTTTTTTCAAGGGTCCAATAGCATCAGAATTCTGTAGTTTGGAATTATTTTAACTATGGGAATGGGATGGCTGGGTGAGTCCCCTTGGAATGATGGATGTCCCTGGGGAAGGGAGAGCCCTAGATTTTCTTTCCAATAATACCCCCAAACACTCTGCAGAGGAAACATTTATTTTCCTTGTCATGCTGGCCTTTATTTTTCTCCTTTTGGTAAAACAAAAAGGAAAACATAAGGTAACAAAATCAGTTCATGCATAACAGGGCTCTATTGGGATTTGCTGTTTCTGTTCTTACTGTTATTTGAATTTCTATAGTACCAAGCAGCTCTTCCATACCCACTCCTACACTGAAACAAGGTAATGAGCCTTGTCCCTGGAGGTTAAGGGGTAGCCCTTCCCCCAGTGTACTTGGCAACTTATTTGTGATTTTCAGAACAGTTGGGGAAAATACATGTCTTTGCATTATTTAAAGAAGGAAGATTGGTCATCAGCAACTAGGGGAGGAAGGGTGACCTTTTCTGGTTTGTTTTTGGATGATTGGATGATTTATTCTTGCATGATGACTAATGACAGCAGGTTTTTTTTATCAGATGCTTTAAGATTTGTGAGATTATACCCCATGAGCTTATTTGAATCACACAAAAACTACATGATGTAACTACTGTAGGTGTTATTAGTCTCATGTATAGATGAGAGAATAGAAGTACAGAGAGTTTGTGCAACCAACTCATGGTCACACAAGTCTGAGTGGGATGTAAACCTTTTTCTTCCAAGTCTCACACTCTGTTATTGATACCATGCTACTTTTAATGGCCACAATAAAGTAAATCTCATGTGGATGGTGCCATTTTCTTTTGGCATTCATTCATTCATTTATTTATTCAACATGTACTTATAACAAGTAGGTATTATGTAAGACACTGTAACATGAACTTAGATAGAAAGACAAAACAAGAACAATTCTTGTCCTCAAGGGGCTTATATTCTATTGTCTAGAATACAAAGATACAAAAGAAAACAAGACACTATTTTTGCATCATTAGTAACTATAGTTTTGGGGTTTGTAATTTTTTTTAATTCTACTAGTGCAGTTTGTACTAAGGCATCCATTCTTTGAGCACAGTTAGGGATTCAGATAGAAGTAGGAAATTTCATGATCCATTTGATTTCCATAAGACTCATCACTCTGGTTGATTGATACCATACTCATCAGCTTAATATAATGAAGCTGTTTTACAGATCCTTTCATTTTAAAAGTGTATATAGAGGGCCTAGTATGGATTCAGGAAAATTCATCTTCTTGAGTCAGGAGAACTCATCTTCCAGAGTTCAAATCTGGTCTCATGTACTTACTAGCTATGTGACCCTGGGCAACTGATTTAACCCTGTTTAATCTCAGTTTGTTATATATCAAAATAAGCTGGAGAAGGAAATGGTAAACTACTCCAGTATCTTTGCCAAGAAAATCCCAAATGGGGTCATAAAGGGTAGGACACTACTGAAAAAAATGACTGAATAGCAACACAAAGAACTTGTCTGGCTCTGATCATATCATAATCCAGCCAAAGAAGAGGATTAGACTCACAAGTACAGAATCAGAATCACAGAATCTAGAATTTCAGACCTGGAAAGGGTTTTCCATGTGGAAAGGCAGAATGTGGTAATAAATGGTGAGATAGATATGGAATCAAGGAGATTTGCATTTGAATCCCACCTCTAAATGTTTAATAGTTGCATGATCTTGGGCGAGTGACTTAGACAACTCTATAATTCATTCAGTCTAAATCTTGTTTGTTTATCCTTGTTTCCATGTTCATCAACTCCCCCCTCTCCCCTCCATTAGATTGAGGTGTTTTTTTTTTTTTTAATTTTGTTTTTGATTTTTTTTTCTGTATCTTTAGGTCTGGTATATTGTAGATGCTTATCAAAATTATTGAGTAACTGAGAATCTTCCTTGACCTCAGCATCCTTAACCATAAAACAAACAAACAAACAAACAAAACACATTGATTTCAATGACCAGCCTCAGTCCTCATCTGTTACAATCCATGTCTCAACAATAATCTCCTCCACAATATGTCACATTGATCAATCATCCACCTTTATTTAGAATACTTCCAATGAAAAAGAATCTTGGATTTCACCTGCATTACCTTAGTCTAATTCTAAGGTGACTTGAGCATAAGGATGGAAATGTGGCAAAATGCATAGGAGGTCCTAGATGGAATCTGGCTGATCAATGCATTTTTGAGTAAATGCAAATTGGATGGAGAACCTTATGAGCTAAACATTGTATTAAACTCTGGGAATCCAAAAGAAGTGAAAAGAAAAACTGTCCTTGCTCCCAGTGAGCTTACATTCTAATGAGGGAACAATAACACACAAAAGACTGCTGAAAAGTAGGTATGATGGGGGCAGGATTAAAGTATCCAGAAAGGGCACATGATTTTTATGTTCAGAAAATGAATAATGGGGCTAGAAGGGTTATGAAGGTAGAATGTCCTGGGTCCTTAGAAGTTCCAGAAGTTACTGACCTATAAGACAAAGGAGGGTAAGCTTTGTGAAAAGTATATGCCATCATAAGTAGACCTCAGGGGCAGCAGAATGATTCAGAGCAATAGGACCTCAGGTTCTAAGAGAAATTCTAGGATAAGATAGAAGTAGAAGCATGTTTTTGAAGTCCAGAAGATCAAGAAGAGGGCTAAGAGGGGAAATATTGGGAGATCAAGAATTTCTAGGGGATATCTAACTTCAAAGTTAACATTTCTATTCCATGTTGAAAAACAGCAAAAAGGGGCGAGGAAGGCAAAAGTATTAGCATTATTCCTGGTGGAGTTCAGAAGGTACATAGAGAGAAGAAGAAACAGCTGGCTCAAATGGATAATTCAGATTAGGAAGATTTCTGTGAACTGATGCAGAGCAAAGTTAACAGAACAGTGATTGGTATGAAAAGGCAGTCAAACTTGGATTAATTACAATGACCAATCTTGGTCCTATGAGATTGATGAAATACACTTCCCTCTATTTTTTAATGAGGTGAGGGATCCTCTTTTAGACATGATTGCTTTCTCAGCAATATATATATATAGATATATATGTAAATATATATCTATATATATATAATATTGGTGTTTGTGTGTGTGGGGTGGGGGGAGAGGGGGACAGATATATACTTGAAATAACAGGGAAGGCAAGACAAGATAAGGGAAGATTAAATGAAATGATGGGTCTTACTTCATAATCAGGGAGATAAACCAGGGAGGTAGCAATTGCTATCAATTACCTTAAGAACAGTACCAATCTTTTCCACACTTCACAACTATATATAGAAAGAAAATAAAAGCAAGTTTGATATTTTGAGTATTGTAGTATCATCTTATTGTCTCAGAGTTATATGCATTGGAAGGAATGGTGACAAAAATCCAGATAATATTTTGGAATAGAAGTTTAATTCACTCAATCTGGTATTATGAATGGCTTTCTTGGTATGTCTATTCTTGCATTTCTCCGTGTTGTATGCATTTTCATGGAAGTTTTGCTCTCTGGAATGGGATGCGAGCTCCCTGAGCCCTTAGGCAAAGAGAACATTGAAAGGTAGAGAGACAGTTTTTCTCTTGAGAGCACTTTTAGGTACTCTCCATTCTTTTAGGTATGCTTGTATCAGGCTGTAGAATTGTGATATCTTCTAGTTCTACAATTTTTACTTTGATATTTGAATGATCTATAATGTTAATTGATGCTATTGATTGACTGACTCTTCCCAAACAGAGATTTGTAACTTCTATAACTTAATAGATGACATTTCAAAGTTATCGTGGCTAAACAATTCGGTATCCTGTGATAACCAGAGATGAGAAGCCCTTTCAAATTTTAGCTAGATTTCTGTCATTTGAAAGCTATCAACTGAGGAGCATTGTATGGATATGGGGGCTATATGGGTATATGGGCTATATGAGTATATGGGTTATATGGGTATATGGGCTATATGGGTATATATATATGGGTATATGGGCTATATGGGTATATATATGGGTATATGGGTTATACTGGTATATGAGCTATATGGGTATGTGGGCTAACAGTTCACAGATAGGTCTAGTTTGACAGGATCTGCCAGGGCTTGTGTTCCACCAAAAGGACTTTCAAGAAACTAGATACTTAAAAAAAAAACCTAATACAGGATGAGTAGAACTTCAGTATAGGAAAAGTCCCAAATTTTTCTTACATTGGTTTGTATTTTTGGTGAACTCTTCTGCAATAGGGATTTATGCCACAAGCCTTTTTCTCTCTGGTAAATAAGCTAAGGAGTAACTAGTTTTTCTGTAGCTCTTTCAAACCACATTTCTTACGTTTTTTTTTTTTTTTTATTGTAGTTATTGCCATTATATGGGAAGTTTTACTCCTATGATTCTTTTGGGATTTGATTCTTATTGCTAATTTCACTACTTGGTGAGATTACATCAAGTCTGAGGATTTTTTTTCTTAAACCTTTATTGTTTGTTTACGAGTATAATCATTGTAGTAGTTATAAATTATGGTTTGAAGCATATTCTAAAGTACCTTCAGGAGAGAGTATCATTGGCATTCACCTAATATAATAAATACCAAAGGGTTTAATCCAAGAAGGGGGCTAAATCATTGCAGCACCTTAAGACAGGAAGAGAGAAGCTGGAATATTGGACTATATATACACAAATGCCTCTCCATACTCAGCCAATCAGATTTTGAAAGCTTACAAAATGTTATTTATCACAATGACAGAGATTGTAAATACAATAGAATCCAGGTGAGCAAAACCAGTAAAGGCTTATATTTGTTTTGTAACAATATTTTCTTGAAGTTATCTCTCTGTACATATTGTATATCCATAGTAGAATATAAGCTTTTTAAGGGCAGGTTTATTTATTTTTTTACTTTGTATTCCCAGAAAATTTGATTGGTATCTGGTAAGTTATGGTCATTTAGTAAGTACTCGCTACTGTGAATTGGTGCAGCCATTTGGAAAGCAATTTGGAAGCTTCCCCACTCTTCCTAAACATCACACCTCCTGATCCAATAAAAGGCTTATGTCTAAAGAGACCAAAGAAACAGTAAACAGATGCATATAATGCAAAACAAGAGGAGTGTTCGTTAATTGGGTGAATGTATGATCAAATCTATGGCATATGAATGTATCTTATTATTATTGTAGTATAAAAAATGATGACAGGAATAGTTTCAAAAAAAATCCTAGAAAAATATGCATGAACAGATGCAGAGTTAAATGAGGAAAACTAGGAGAAATATTAATCTAGTAACAACCATATTGTAAAGAAAACAACTATGAGAGACTTAAGAACTCAGATCATTGCAATGACCAGCTGCAACTTCAGAGAACTACCCACACTGTCAGAAGACTGATGGAATTAAGATGTAGAACAAGACATACTTTTTTTTTTGACATAGAGGAAGAATTTGTTTTACTTGATTCTATATTTACAAGGGTTTTCTTTTTCTTTTGTTCTGTTTTGCATTTGAGGGAAGAAAGGTGAGAGAAAGGAAATGCTTTTCTATTTTCACTGTAGTTGGTGATAGAATAAAACACTTGAGCATCCACTCCCATCTGATGCCAACTTGAAATTGAAGTGATCTCAAAGACTGCAACAGAGTGCCTGGCTCTCATCCTCATTTCTCTGACTATATTGAGTCAAAGGGGGATTAACCATGATGATGGAATAAGAGAGGCCATTTCTTATATCAAATTGTTCCTTCTATTTATGTATCTCACTGTCTTTAGTGCTGCTGGCTTTTTATGGGGTAGGAATCATCTGGTCTCCTCTGCCTTTTTAGTGGGTCCACTTAGAACATTTTAGGAACTATAAGAACAACTAAATTCTTTTGTGGAATTTTGATTGTCAGTCAAATCGACTGCTGGTAAAAGCAATTTTTCTTTAAAGGATCTGCTAGTTGTATCTGAACATACTAAGCAAACATATTGAACTAAAAATAAAATCTCTTGGTTAAATGTATAACAGTTCAATCTTTCTATAAATGTCAAGTTTACTGAAAGATGTCAATAGACCTATGATCTCATTGGTATGGATATTCATTCAAATAGTGTAGATAGCAATCTATCTATACTTGCCCATGAACCAAAGAAGTTCACAGCTAGGATTAATGTGAATAAAGTACTATCTATTATAATTCACACTATTCCAAATTGTACAAGCAATAAATTCTAGTCAATGGAAACATACAGTGAGGATTTGAATAATTCAACCAACTTATAGGATTCATTATTTGCATTAATTAGGACCTAGATAGATTTTCAGTTTTGTCCTGACCCAATAGTCATATGGGATTGAACTGATGTAAGATAATGACAATGACAACAATAATAATAACTGCATTTGTATAGTGCTTTAAGTTTGCAAAACACTTTACATATAATATCACCTTCTATTTTCACCACCTGGAGCAGTAATAGCTATTATGATTCTCATTTAGCAACTGAGATTGAGAAAAATAATTTACATACACAGGGTCACAGAGCTATTTTTTTTTAACATAGTCTTAGGGTGATTTTCTACTCAGATCTTCATGACTCCAAATCAAGCACATTATTTGTAATGCCAGGAAAGTGTCCAGAAATATGAAAAAGTAGAATAAAACAGCTATATATACATTCTGCTACCTTAACCAATGTTGTTTTATATCATAAAGTACATCATAACCAAATTCAGTTATGGTATTGTGAAAATGTAGTGTCCTGTCACTCACCAGCTGCTAAAGATGAGAATGGGATGGTTGGCAAGGATCCAAGCTACTCCAGGAGTCCTACTCAGCTGTGTACACTCCACTGTTAGTCTACTTTTCATCGTCAAAGTATTATTCATATGGAACTAATTTCCTCATAATTTTTTGTCACGTTTCCAAAGAATTAATTATTGACATTAGGCAACAAGGGAAGACCATGGGATTTCAAGGATCATAGAAATAGAAATGGCTATTTAGTCCATTCCATCCTACCCCAGAGAAACCAAACAACTAACTTACTTGAGCTCTCATAGGTAGTAGGTAGAATAGGTAAGATCTAAACTCATATCATATAATGCCATATCTATTACTCTGTCCATTGCCTTTATCTAGAAGTATATCTAAGTTGGGAGAACCAGACTTTTTCTAGTGTGCTGAATGTAGTGGAAGCTAACAGTACTTATAGACTCAGGAATATGTACACTGGAATATCTTTTACTGGACTATTGTTAAATTTTCAGTGTGAGCATTTATATCTCAGAAATCAATAAACATTACAGATTGGGGCTTGATTTATTATTTTGATGGTTGTCTTGACTTAGAGAAGTGAGAGAAAAAACATGAATAATCTAAATTAAACTTAAAAAAGTGTCATGTATATATTTTCTTTTTCAGTCAGGTGTTAAACATCTATCAGGTGTTAAACATTTATCAGAATATTCCTGCTTAAAAACCTTTCATAGTATAGAAATTATAGAATTTAACACTCAAGACTACTTAAAATAAAAATTAATAAATGTTGGTTGGAATTTCTATTCTTCGTTCTCCTCTTCCAGCTTTTGCATAGTAGCTTTTCTAGCAGGCTTTACACTTGCAAGCCAGGGTCCCTCTCTTTCCACTCTGCTTTTCAATTAAGGATATATTCCAGTTTCCTTGCTGTGGGAGAGACATAAAATTACCTCATTTTGGCTCTTCTTATGCCACATTTTTCATGTGTGGAGAAATAGAACAAATAAAACCTATACAAATGTAATTTTCATAAATTCTAGCCATGTAGAACATTTTGTGCCCAAACAAGAATAAATGTGTACAGGTTTACTTATATGGATGGTTTCTAAAGCTTTCCTTTGAAAACTGAACTCATAGAATCTCTGAGTTGAGAGGCATCTTTAGGAGAACTTGTTCTTGCTCAACTAATTCCTTTACAATATTTTCAATGTCAGTCCATCAACGGGCATTTATTAAGTACCTACTACATTCTAAGCATTGTGGTAAGTGCTGAAGAGAAAGCTTTCAATGAAAAGGCCCTCCATTATTTCTAGAGGCAATGCCCTTGGAGAAGAGAAAGAAGACAAATGAGAATAAAATATAGCATCAAAGTGATCGGTACTATGTAATTAGTGTTAGTAGTGTGATTAACTGCAGAGAGAGGCAGTGACCTGGTGAATTAAATTGAGAGTAATTGTTCTGCTTTGAGTGTGATGGCAGCCAAAGGAGGTAATACTGACTGGAATGCTCACCGCAGAGTAAGGAGCATGGACTAGTCTTTGGTGAGTGATGAGTAAGTATGGCCTCCACAGTGAGCCCCTTATGGTGGTTCATGCTGCTTGTTTTAGCAAAAATTACTTCCTCACAAATTTTCCAGATTTAGGATTTGTATTGCCTTGGAAATCCAGGAAGGAGGGGGCAGCTAGTTGGTACAGTAGATAGAGCACCTTCCCTGAAGTCAGGAGGACCTGAGTTCATATCTGGTCTCAGACACTTAATATTTCCTAGCTATGTGACTCTGGGCAAGTCACTTAATCCCAATTGCCTCAGCAAAAATAAATAAATAAATAATATATATATATTTTTAAAAAAAAGAAATACAGGAAATATTCCTTACGTGTGCCACATAGGATCATAAAATATAGACTTAAAGGTGAAGGGGACCTCAGAATCCTCCTTCAATTGTAGATGAGAGAATGGAGGCCCAGGGATGTTAATTGATTTGCCTTTGTTCAGCTAGTAAAGATCAGAGGTGGGATTTCAATCCAGACCCTATGGGTTGTCAGTTTTTTTTCCTATAATACTACATATTTCTATGACCTTTTTCTACTCACTTAGGATAATGGAGGCAGATAGAAGTGTCTCAGTTTTTGCTTTGCTCTGTATCTTCTATGGTGTCTTACATGATATCTTGTTTAATATCATCTACCTTCCCAGGGTTGTTGTGAGGATAAATGTAATAACATTTGTGAAACGCTTCATAAACCATAAGACCCAATATAAATAATCTGTCTTATTATTAATGTTATTTTTTAATGCTAAGGTGATGGTAATGATGATGAAGAGGAAGAAGAGGAAAATGATGATGATGATGTGACCGCAATAATAATGATGATGCAGCAAGAGTACTTGGTGCCATCTCTTATAGAATATGACCAGACTTCTGGCAAAGTATTGAATAAGACTGGTCTATGAATATATGAGAGCCTGGATATAAGAAGGCTATTCAATGTTTTTAATCAGAATTCTCATTTAGCTTACCCTTTGGGGAAGTTTGGTGGTCTCATATCAAAAAATGGAATGGAATGGTAAATGAAACGTAATTTTAGGTAGAAATTGCTTTAAACTTTTCATGACAATATCTCTCTCATACATATATACATACATATATTTATATTTATATAGATAATGCACACATTTATGTATATATACATGTATATATGTATGTATTTGTATGTGTATAGTTCTCAAATAAATGAAAGTAAAAATGACAAAAGACCTAGTTTTCTCTGATTCTCTCATGCAGCTAACATAGATTTAAAGAAAATTCTTACAATCTTAAAACAATTCAAATCCAAGAAAAACTGAAAAGCAAAATGCAAAAAAGAATGTTAAGGTCACAGTTTTTTTTGGTTATAAATCAAAGTTAATCATATTAATGAAATTTATGTCAAAAAAGAGGATGGTACATATGTAACATTATCTTTGGGATATTAATAGAAAATTTCCTACTACATATATTTCTGAATTAAAATTCAGATTCTTAGTGAGGGAAGTAGAAGGTTTTTATTTTTTTAATCAACAAATAATTAAATCAACACAATCAATCCACTGATCAGCAACTATTTGTTAAATGTCTATTATGTGTTAGGGACAGGGAATATGAATAAAAAAGAACAAAACAATTCCTATGCTTAGACAGCTCCTATTCTAAGAGAAAACAAGTATATATATTAATATATATGAGAAATATAGAATAACTTCAAATAAATAGGAAGTAGTTAAGTGCCGGATAGTTATGCAGAAATACATTTATTAAACACCTACAGTGTGCAGAGCACCTACAGTGTTCAGCCTTGGAGGAGCTATAAAGCTTAGATGACACATTATTTACCCTCAGGGAGTTTACAGTTAACATTCACAAGGATCTACTATATCTAATATTGTATTAGCTATAGGGTATAAGTATATATATATATATATATATATATATTATATATATATATATATATATATATATTTAAAAAAAAGAAATACAGGAAATATTCCTTACGTGTGCCACATAGGATCATAAAATATAGACTTAAAGGTGAAGGGGACCTCAGAATCCTCCTTCAATTGTAGATGAGAGAATGGAGACCCAGGGACGTTAATTGATATGCCTTTGTTCAGCTAGTAAAGATCAAAGGTAGGATTTCAATCCAGACCCTATGGGTTGTCAGTTTTTTTCCTATAATACTACATATTTCTATGACCTTTTTCTACTCACTTAGGATAATGGAGGCAGATAGAAGTGTCTCAGTTTTTGCTTTGCTCTGTATCTTCTATGGTGTCTTACATGATATCTTGTTTAATATCATCTACCTTCCCAGGGTTGTTGTGAGGATAAATGTAATAACATTTGTGAAACGCTTCATAAACCATAAGACCCAATATAAATAATCTGTCTTATTATTAATGTTATTTTTTAATGCTAAGGTGATGGTAATGATGATGAAGAGGAAGAAGAGGAAAATGATGATGATGATGTGACCGCAATAATAATGATGATGCAGCAAGAGTACTTGGTGCCATCTCTTATAGAATATGACCAGACTTCTGGCAAAGTATTGAATAAGACTGGTCTATGAATATATGAGAGCCTGGATATAAGAAGGCTATTCAATGTTTTTAATCAGAATTCTCATTTAGCTTACCCTTTGGGGAAGTTTGGTGGTCTCATATCAAAAAATGGAATGGAATGGTAAATGAAACGTAATTTTAGGTAGAAATTGCTTTAAACTTTTCATGACAATATCTCTCTCATACATATATACATACATATATTTATATTTATATAGATAATGCACACATTTATGTATATATACATGTATATATGTATGTATTTGTATGTGTATAGTTCTCAAATAAATGAAAGTAAAAATGACAAAAGACCTAGTTTTCTCTGATTCTCTCATGCAGCTAACATAGATTTAAAGAAAATTCTTACAATCTTAAAACAATTCAAATCCAAGAAAAACTGAAAAGCAAAATGCAAAAAAGAATGTTAAGGTCACAGTTTTTTTTGGTTATAAATCAAAGTTAATCATATTAATGAAATTTATGTCAAAAAAGAGGATGGTACATATGTAACATTATCTTTGGGATATTAATAGAAAATTTCCTACTACATATATTTCTGAATTAAAATTCAGATTCTTAGTGAGGGAAGTAGAAGGTTTTTATTTTTTTAATCAACAAATAATTAAATCAACACAATCAATCCACTGATCAGCAACTATTTGTTAAATGTCTATTATGTGTTAGGGACAGGGAATATGAATAAAAAAGAACAAAACAATTCCTATGCTTAGACAGCTCCTATTCTAAGAGAAAACAAGTATATATATTAATATATATGAGAAATATAGAATAACTTCAAATAAATAGGAAGTAGTTAAGTGCCGGATAGTTATGCAGAAATACATTTATTAAACACCTACAGTGTGCAGAGCACCTACAGTGTTCAGCCTTGGAGGAGCTATAAAGCTTAGATGACACATTATTTACCCTCAGGGAGTTTACAGTTAACATTCACAAGGATCTACTATATCTAATATTGTATTAGCTATAGGGTATAAGTATATATATATATATATATATATATATATATATATATATTATGTAAAACATGAACTTGATCTTATTTTCAAGTAATTTACAATTTGTTGGGAGGAGGAGACATACATAAATAACCTTGATATTGGAGAGAGTGAGCTCTATAGGAAGAAAGGAAGTATCAGGATAGACAAGAGAGATACTTCAATGGATGAAGACAGAATAGTATTTAATTCAAACAAAGGGAACATTAAAAAGAGGAGGCACGGTGATGGAAGAGGGCAAGAAAAGGCAATAGAGAGAACAATATAGATAGGACAGAAATATTGTGAATGGGATTTCTATCAATCAGATGTTATTTTTTTTTAAAAAGATAAATTGGAATCAGATTATGGATAGCCTAGAATGCTGAGATGAAGTTTAGACTTAATTCCAAAGGCAACAAAGAAGAAGCCAATGAATATCCATAATTATATTTATTTACCACTCTAGATATAATAGATAGATAAATAGAAACAGCTCAGTGACAGGATAATAATAACTCATATTCTTATAGAACTTTATAATTCGCAAAGCTCTCTCTGCAAAGCAGAATGTAATTTGAGTTCAAGTGCCCAGTACAATGCATTGTACTTAATAAAAACTTTATTAACTTACATGGGACACATGACAAACAATCTTTTATCTTCAGTTCAAGTATAATTTTTGTGATTTTACATACGAGCATACTGAGATTTAGAGAAATTTAAGGGATTTTCCCAGGATCACAAATTAGTGAGGGTAGTGGTATATAAAGCAGAATTCGAATTTAGGTTTCCCAACTCCAGGTCAGCACATTTTTATCAGGACAAACTTATGGCAGTTTGCTTGGTAGTGAACTGAGTTATTTGTAGTAGGAAGAAAGGTTAGGAGTTCTTAAGACTACAATTTCCAAAATAATCATTCAAAGCCATGGCAGCTTCAAGAAAACAAACTCTGTATTTGTATTTTTTTTCCCTGAACCTACAGGGTATGAGATGACTTTCTTCCTTTGTATTCATCAAGTCCTACTCATTTCAAAAGAGGAAGAAGTCCTCCCTGTATTATGTATATCTAACGTCAGAACAAACAATCTCATCTTTTTATGTGAAATGTGCCTTTTCCCATTTCATTTCCAAAATTCACTTTTTGTTACATAGAGTTTAACACTGAATTTCTGTGAATTACTTTCTGGAATAACTTAAAAAAAACACAAAAATATTCACATGGGAATCTAGAGCAGAGATATCAAACAAGTGACCTAATGTGATCCAAACTAGATTAAAATGTAATTGGGAAATATTCAACAAACTAAATAAAAATATAATAGAGCATACATAATGTTAATAAATAGTTTTCTTAGTCAATATGTAGTCTGTGGGGATCCTTCTGTACTGCTTAGTGGCTTCCATTTCTATATGAGTTCAACATAACTGGTCTAGAATTTAAAATTCATCCTCCTGAGACTCAGTGTTTCATCATTATAAAAAGGAATTAAACCAGAAGACACTTTCTTATAAAGTATCATAGATTTAGAACTGGCAGCACTATGGAAGTCTAATAGTTTGACTCCATCTTTCAGCTAAGGAAACTAATTCAATATTGCTTAATGTTATTTTTTTTTGAAAAAAATTGATTAAAAAAAGAAAAAAAATGATTAACATAGCTTAAATAACAGTTTGGAATAATGTATAGACAATTGGCAGCATGGTAAATAGAATGCTAGGCTTAGAGTTAACATGATGTGAGTGCACTTATAGCTGTGTTATCTTAGCAAGTCATTTAACCTCTATTTGTCTATTTCTCAACTGCAAACTATAGATAATAACAGCACCCATCTCTCAGGATTGTCAAGATCCAAAGAGATAATATTGGTGAAGAGCTTAGGATGGTTGCACAGCACTTAATAAATTTTTGTAAACTTGTTCCATAAGCAAATGACTTAACTCTCAGTGCTTTAAGAAACTAGATTACAAGTCATGAAAAAGGTACCAACCTGCATTAGGTAGAGGAAATTATATCAATGAATGGAATCACAGATCCAACTCCTATCTATCCCTTAGAATTTTAACAAAGACACTTAGAGAAAAGTTTTTGAAAACTTCAGTAAGCAGAATAATGCAGAGAAAAAGATAACTGAAATCTAGGGAACACTGGTTGAGATCTTATTTAGGGAGAAAAGGGGTTAGTGAAATACTAACCATTTTATTTTTCCATTAGCTGACACGGGGGCTAAAATTTAAAGGCAGAAGGGAGAAATTGGAAACCTTTTTAAGGCCCCTTTCTTTCTGTAAGGCAGAAAATAATCACAGGACAAGAGCTTTGGCAATGGAGAATTATGGAGTCTGTCCTTTGTTGGGGGAGGCTGAGTGGTGAATAGAAAAGATCTGGTTCTGTTTATTCATCTTAGATGTCTGGTATTGAGGTCTCTACTTAGCCAGCTTAAAGAGGTTTAAGTACCTAGTTATAGTAGATGTTTGTATTGTCCATAGTCTTTTACCATATGGTAAACTCCATGAGGGCTGGGGGATGCCTTATCTAAACTTTGCATCACCTCCAGTGCCTAGGACTTTGCACAGAGTCCTGAACTTGATAAATGCTTGTTGAAATGAATTGACTTTAATTACAGCCTGGTTTCTCTCTCTTGTGCTTGCCACCCCACTAAAATTGTTCTGGATAAAATCTTAATGATGTCTTTATTACCAAGTTAAATGGCTCTCCATCTCCTCTGTCCACATTCTTCTTGAGCACTCCCTCTTTTAAGAAATTCTCTCAGACCTAGGATTCTTGACATTGCACTCCCCGGGTTTATAGGTTTGTAGGATCAAAGATTCACAGTTGCAAGAAAACTCTAGGTCAAGTCCAGCCCACTTTTTTTTTTTTTTAAATAAAGATGGAAAAACTGAGAAAGACTTGCTGAAGATCTTATAGGTAGTAAATGGCAGAGTTGAATTTAACCCAGATTCTCTGATTTCAAATTCAATATTATTTCTATTGTTTGTTTCCTCAATTAGGTTCTCTTATTCCTCTTTATTCTCTTTCTCCTTATTCTTTTTCAATTTCTTCTACAAAATACTCCTTCATCCTCTCATACCCTAAACATGACAATCACTTCTCTCACCTATCCCCAGAATCTGCTTATCACAATCTACTTCTCTTGTTAATCTGATCAGTTCCTCCACAATATTTCTTGTTCTTTCTCTTAAACTCTCAATTCATTTAAAAACAAACAACAAACAAATAAACAACAAAATTAAACAATATATCTATCCATTTCCCCCCCTAACTCTATGTCCAAAAGATCCTTAAACTAAGCTATTCTTTTCCACGTTTGGAATCATAATAAAATCAATCCTGTTGTTACGATTAGAAAGTCTCTACCTTTACCTCTATAGAGAGTCTCTACCAAGGAAGAAGAATGGAGAGGAAGAAACATAAAAAGGAGATAAAAATGACATTGTCTCAGGGAGAGCATTCCGGAGGGGACAAGACTATTGGGAGAAAGTGGAGATAAATGGAAAGTCAAGGATGTGAGCATGGATAAGGTCCCACTTACATCTCTGGAGAATGTACCTCAGGTATCTCCAAGGTGGGAAGATTGCTAATGGACAAAGGAGAGAGGAAGTCTGTAGAGAAAGAGTTGAGTCAAGAATGATTTGAAACGGGGGTAGTAGCATCCTAAGAAATAGGGAAAATGGGAGAAGGAGCAAGTTTAGATGGTTGTTTGAATAGTTTCATTAGTGTGACAAGAACAGGAAAGAATATGAAAGAGTAATATAAGGGGAAGCATTCACCAAGTAATGGCACGAGGAATGGCCATTTTCAACAATAATATGGGAGAACATGAACTGTGGCAGAAATAGCACTGAAATTAGAATAAGAATATTTGGGTTCAAGTTCCAGCTGTAGAATTTATTCATTGTGGAGCTATTTTTCAGTCATGTCCAATTCTGTGACCCATTTGAAGTTTTCTTGGCAAGAAACTGGAATGGTTTGCCATTTACTTCTCCAACATTTTACAGATGAGGAAAACTGAGGCAAACAGGATAAAGTATTATACAGTTATTGTTTGGAAACTGAATTTGAACTCAGGAAGATATGTCTAGGCAAGGCACTCTTATCTACTGTGCTACCTAGCTTCCTATTTATTAATTGGGGGACTTGAATAAATCACTTATCCTTTCTGAACTTTTTTCTGTAAAATGAGAACAGACAACTAGATGACTTCTAAAGTCTCTTCCCACTCTGACATTCTGCTGATCTGTGATTCAGAATAGCATTTGAGGGGAGATGGGGACAGAAGGTACAAGCACTTTCCTTTCCTAAGGACCATGAGGAGAGCAATCCCTGTGACCCAAGCCAACACAGGAGGCAGGATTGACACAATTTTAGAGTGAAGGAATTACATGGAGAGGCTGGATGCCAGAGTGTAGGAGCAGCAGCAGTTGGTCACAACGGGTTGGGGAGAGAGGGTGGGAGGAGTACTACTTTTAATCACTACCCAGCATTAGTTATTAGGAGTGGGGCTATTGATGTTAGAGTCCTAGAGAGATGGGCTGCCATGTGAGCATCAGTATGTGTATTTGGGACAGATAGTACAGATGGGCAATGAGCTGGTTGAGCAGTTGAACAAAAGGAGAACAGGCTGCTTTGAGAAAATTACAAAGCTCCTTTACTGACCTTAAGCTTTCAACAAAAGCAAAGTCCCATCCTTTCAATATTAACATTCTATTAGAGTTGTTAGAAAGCAGTGATATATGGAAAGCAGCTACCTCCAAAGAATAAAAAATGAGGAACATGGAAGGCAAAAACCAGACCCACTGAGAGCTGGTGGTTCAGTGGTTAAAATGCTGGTCTTCAGGAAGAGCTGAATTCAAAGGTGACCTCAAACTCTTACTAGTGACACTTAGCAAGTCATTTAACTTGCCTAACTTAGCTTGAATTAAAAAATGAGAATAATAATGATAATGATAATAACACCTACATCTGAGAATTGTTTTGAGGAACAAATGAGATGATATTTGTAAAGTTCTTGGCACAGTGCCTGGCACATGTTTAATAAATGTTTGTCTCTCTCCCTCCTCATGGGTATGATCAACTGCAACATAATAATGGTATTAAAGATAGCTATCAGAACCAATGAGGAACTCCAAAAAGAGCAATGAAAACTGTAGTCAAGAATTGTATGAGAAGAGAAGAAGGTAAGTTGGTCATATAACAACTGGTGTGATTGTTGAATGGCAAGATGATGGGAACTCCTGAATGGTCGAGGTCATTTTGGTTCTTTAGCATTTGGGTACCAGAGTGGGAGCTGATGCTGGCAACTTTAAACCAGTCAGCTTGATTTCAGGGGAATTTTCAGATATGCAATCTACACTACTCCAGTCATGTTGGTACTCAGAAAATAAGGATGATGTCATAGAGACAGATTTTCTCTTTCCTGGCAGGACTTCTAAAATTGCCTCTTTATCCCTCCTTTCATATGGGTTGCATAATTCTTTGGAATTTCCTTCCATGGTTGTTTGGGTCTGTGTTAGGGAGAATGAGGGATTTAGGTGTGGAACTTGATCTGGCTAATCTATTTTCTTGTTGTAGGAGCAAGCCTGAGTTTTGCTCAATCTTTTCCATTCACAAAGGAAGCTTTTCTGTGATTCTGATACCAAGGTTGTGTTCAAGAAGTCTTCTTGTGAAGGGTAACTTTAAGATGCAGTGCATCCTAAGATATCTTGTCTTATCCCTGAATTTCATTTCTTAAAAATAGCTAGACAAGATATCCAGGGAAGGTTGTTTGAGGAAAGCATCCTATTCAATTCAGAATGAGGCTGGCAATAGAATTGCTCCTAGTATGTTTTCTTGTCTTTTTTCTTGGTATCCCTCTATCCCTTGTATGTGTCCACACTCATCTATATATCTTCACAACTTAATTTCTACTATGTTAGGTTTTGACCACTAAAAAAGATAACAACTTTAGACACTGTGAATATGTAAATAGGTAAAATGGGATCCTGTATTTGCCATTTTATACTTTTTTGAACCAGCCAGAATATTTGGTTTATTTACAATACGACTTGCATATTTAAAACTTGATAATACATTTCCTTTTAAATTAGAATGGATTCTACAGGCTCATAGAGTATCAGAGTTGAGAAACTCATTTAGTACAACACATACTTAACCTGCAAACAACTTTACGATGTCCCTGATCTGCAGTGCTCAAAACTTGGTTTTAAGATGTCCAGACAGGGGAACATTACTATGTTCCAAATCAGACCAGAGTCCTTTCAGACTGTAACTGTTGGGAAGTTTTGAGTTAGTCTTCCATCCCACGGTTTGTTTGTTTTTTTTTCTATTGTTATTGAGTCATTCAGTCATGTCTGACTCTTTATGACCCTATGGACCATTCTTTCCATCAGGTTTTCTCGGCAAAGGTACTGAGAGGTTTGTCATTTTCTTCTACAGTGGATTAAGGCAAAACAGAGATTAAAAGACTTATCCAAGTTTACAAAGCTAGAAAGTGTCTGAGGACACATTTGAACTCAGGTCTTTCTGATTTTGGATCTGCTGCTCCACCTGTGATTCCTGTAGCTCCTCGATCCCCAGTACGGTACTGACATGAGTCCTTCCTTCCTTCCTTCCTTCCTTCCTTCTTTCCTTCCTTCTTTCCTTCCTTCTTTCCTTCTTCTTTCCTTCCTTCTTCCTTCCTTCCTTTCTTCCTTCCTTCCTTCCTTCCTTCCTTCCTTCCTTCCTTCCTTCCTTCCTCCTTCCTTCCTTCCTTCCTTCCTTCCTTCCTTCCTTCCTTCCTTCCTTCCTTCCTTCCTTCCTTCCTTCCTTCCTTTCTTCCTTCCTTCCTCCTTCCTTCCTTCCTTTCTCTATAATTAATTTGTTGATAGATATATGGATCAGCCAAATGAAGGAATGAATGTCAGTGAGTAGAAACAGAAGAGTTTGATTTGGAACATCTATATGAACTAATGTACAGTGAATAGAATATAAACAGAAGAATAATAGAAATAATAATGCAAGAATGTGAATCTTAATTCCACAAGGCAGTACTCAGATTGATTACAATGGACATGTTAGGTCTTGCAGAAGAAGTTACAAAATATTGTTCTGTCCTGTGAATAAAGGAGGGAAGGTTTACAGCTACAGAATGTCATATATACCATAACCTGCTGTCATTTTGTCAGTCAGTTTGCGACTGCTCTGTTAAAATAAAGAGTTCACTTTGAGTGTTAAACAGATATCAGAGAATGTCTAGTATTAAAAAAAGTAAATAAAACATTAAAAAATGAAAATTACACTAAAAAATAAGAGTTTAAGGAGGATGATTTACAATACTATTCTGGACCTCCCAGTTGTAGCCACTTGCAAATCATTCAGTACTAAAAATAATTTGAGACATATGGGCAGGATACCTAATGCCATCACATTCATTCCTAACACAGGATAAAGGAGTCTAAAAAGATACCTGGAGTGGGGAAAGAAAAGGGATTAAGTAAGGATGGCTGCAGGAAAATAAATTGCACAAGGTGTGAAATGTTACACACAGTGAAGGTTTCAGGGCAATGCTAAGGTTAGCTTTATGGATCCATGGCTACTATCCAAGCAGGTCTAAAAGGGAAAAAGGTAGAGACAACATCAGGGTCAGGAGGAAAGAGCTATTACTAATTTGCCAAAGGCAGATAAAAAAAGAGTCCTTCTAAGTCTCTGGTGCTTCCTGGAAATTCTGAGGCAGACACTACCTTAAGCACACTCAACTCCCTATAGCCAAATTATATATATATTTTTTCTGAATCTCATTATTTAGGCAGGTAAATGACAGAACAGATAGACTATTGGATGGAGAGAAGACCTGAGTTCAAATCTGATCTCAGACACTTACTAGCCTGGGATGTCTCTGGACCTTAGTTACTCATCTATAAATTGGGGATATTAATTGTACCTATCTCCCAGGGTTATTGTGAGGATAAAATGAGATAATTTTTACTTTGCTAACATTAAAGCACTATGTAAGTTCTAGCTGTGACTGCTGCTGCAAAGATTATTTTTCCAAATGCCAGAAGGCATTAAGTTCCTATTGAAGACATATGTAACCCATCATTTTTTATCTTTTATGCAATGAGGCATCTGAAGTTCTAAATAATTTACTTTTTTTGCCATTCTTTAAATCAAAGCAAGTTTAATGGATTAAAAGAATATTTGCACATGTGTAAATGTGTGTATGTGCATATATACAGGAATATTTGAAACTGTTAACAATTTTTATACCAAATTTCATCCTGATATTATTTGAAATAGATGAGACATAAAAGCTGTGAAACTGAGGATTTATTAGAGTTGAGGAAAAAAAAATATCCATGGTAATGGTGATTAGTGACGGGCAATACAGAAAGAGTAACTTCTTACATCCAATTTTTAAAAAAATACTGTTGCCATTTCCAAAATGTTTTATGCTTCCTTTGGAATCATTATTCAAAGATATGAGAGTACCATATATACTATTTAAGATCTGCACATTCAGACTTTGCCTCTCTTCTGAATTCCAACTTCTTGTTGGACAGTTGGACAGTCTCCAACTAAGGAATCTCAAGCTTAACATGTTCAAAATGAAACTCATTATTTTCCCTCAGAAATGCACTGCTTCAGCAAACTTCCCTCATTTCTTCTAAGGATACCATCATCTTTCTAGTCATCAAGGTCCATAAGCTCAGTGTCATCCCTGGTCCTCTATTTTCTCTTACCCACATATCTAATCAATTGCCAAGTCCTATTGATTGAATGTTCATAGCATCATTTTCACTATTCCTTTGCCTGCATTCTCATGGCTACCAACTCAATTCAGTTCCTCATAATATCTTTCTCGATTGTTGCAATGGTTTCTTGATTGGTTTCCTGTTTCCATTCTTTCCTCTCTCTCCTAGCCATTAACCACAATCCGCCAAACTGATATTCCTAAAGCATATCTATAACAATATAAAACTTTTTCTCTAGAAATTTACAAGACATCCATATACATTCACTGACCGAGCAACTGTACTATTAGGATTTTACTCCAAGGAAGTTAATGACAAAAACAAATGTCCAACCTAAAATAAAATATTTGTAGCAGCATGCTTTGTGTTATCCAAGGACTAGAAATGAAGTAGGCACCTATCAGTTGAGAAATGAGTGAAAAATCGATGGTATTAATATTATTAATTAATTAGTATTAATATTATTAATAAAATCAATCAATTTTTACTTTATTATTAATAAAATACTATAAAAGTAACAAATATCAAAGAATTCAGAGAAATGTGGAAAGATTTATATGACTTGATGCAAAGCAACATAAGTAGAGCTATAAGAGCATTATATACGAGTATAACAATCAAGATGAAAAGAATCCTAATAGAAATTCAGTTCTGTGTATCAGAAAAAAGAGTAAGGGTCCTGAAAACCAGATAATGAATGGAACATGACTTCCTACACATCAGAGAGTCAGAAAACTATTATGATAAAGTATTGTAAACATTTTCAGGTGTAATAGTGCACCCAATATTTTTGCTTAATTATTTTTTATTATCCCAAGGGAGTGTTTGATCTGAAAATCTCTTTTGTTATTGTCCACAGGATAATTGTGATGGGCTGCTAAGTGGCACAGTGGTTTAGAAGTCAGGGAGGGTCCCCTTCCTGAGTTCAAATCCAGCCGCAAGCATTTAGTAGCTGGGTGATCCTGGACAAGTCACTTAGCCCTGTTGGCTCTAAGGTTCCTCAGCTTAAAAATGAACTGGAGAAGGAAGTGGCAAGCCACTGCAAGAAAAATCTCAAAGGGGATCATGAAGAGTCCAAAAGAACTGAAAGAGTTAGAAACAACTGAACAACAAAAAAAAATTGTGGTGTGTGTGTGTGTGTGTGTGTGTGTGTGTGTGTGTATGTGTGTGTGTTTACAGACAGAGAGACAGAGAGACAAAAACAGAGATGGAGGGAGGGAAGGAGGGAAAGAGAAAGGCAAGATCTGTGTAAGGAAGATCTGAGTTGTTTCTGACATATTAGTTAATAATTGTGTGACAGTGAATGTCACTTAACTTCTCAAATGCAGAGACAATTCTGTAAGATTTTGGGTTGTGAGCCAGTGATGATCTATATTGATAGAGAATATTTGCTTCTTGGGAGTTCTCTACATCAATGGAATCACATATATTATATAAATTACATACATACACATACATGTATATACAGGTATAAAAGGGTGATGTGTGTGTATGGGCTTGTATTCTCTCCCACTCCATCTTCCTTCATGATATGGATTTCAATGAGTAAATACTTTTTAATCCTAGTAATACAAAATTCAATGAATTAAATAAAATTGAATCAGATCCAGTAGAATAGAATGGTCACATTATAGAACAGCCATGTAACCAATAGAGGGAGGCCTGAGCATGAGGAAGAACCAGCTATTTTCCATATAAATGGGTTTTTGTTCAGTTCTTTTTTGGTCACGTCTGGGTCTTCATTGACTCCATTTGGGGTTTTCCTTGGCAGAGATACTAGAATGGTTTGTCATTTTCTTCTCAAGCTCTTTTTAGATGAGGAAACTGAGTCAAATAGGATTATGTGACGTGACCAGGGTCACACAGCCTGAGGTCAGAATTGAGCTCGGGAAGATGAGTCTTCTTGACTTCAGTTCCAGTGTTTTATCCACTTGTCCACTATATGTGTGACCTGAGGCAAATTATTTAACATCTCACAAGTTGCCCCATCTGCAAGCGTGAAAAGATTTTCCACACCAAGAGTTCTTTACATTGATGAAACCACTGGTCCTGACATCTTGTCTCCACTCTAAAATTAAAAAGGGAAAAAAAGAGGATCCTGAGATGGCAAATTATACCTTGGCTATTGGAAGCTCCCACTATTGAAAGTGTCATGCACTTAGCATGACCTCATACTGTATTGGGAACTGTGGAAAGAAAGAACAATAAGTAAAGGTGAGTCAGTGCAAGGAGTAATCTATTAGACAAGTCTAAACATATTTTGGAGCTTTGCTGGGACTTAGTGCTCTGTAGCACATGAAGCTGAAAACAATCCAAGAACTAGAAAAATTGTGTGTGTGTGTGTGTGTGTGTGTGTGTGTGTGTTGGAAGAGAGAGAGGGAGGAAGGAAGGGATGGAGGGAAGGAGAGAGAGAGAGAAAGAGAGAGAGAGAGAGACAGAGACAGAGACAGAGAGAGACACACAGAGAGACAGGCAGAAAGAAATAGAGAGAGACAGAGAGAGAGAGAGAGAGAGAGAGAGAGAGAGAGAGAGGAGAGAGAGAGAGAGAGAGAGAGAGAGAAGAGAGAGAGAGAGAGAGAGAGAGAGAGACAGAGACAGAGACAGAGAGAGACACACAGAGAGACAGGCAGAAAGAAATAGAGAGAGACAGAGAGAGAGAGAGAGAGAGAGAGGAGAGAGAGAGAGAGAGAGAGAGAGAGAGAGAGAGAGAGAGAAAGAGAGAGAGAGAGATTTCTATCCCTCCATACTCCTGTTCTCTGGGTTTCATGTTTTGGCTTCCTGCCACTTCAATGAGCTTTCTTTCAAAATGCCCCTTAAGTGAAATGGAAGTTTTGTACACTTTTAGCCACTCCGAATTTTTTTTTTAACCTGAGCCAGAAAACATTTGTCTATTACTTGAAGAGCTTTCTAACTTCTCCACTAACATAGTTCCCAAAAGAACTTAAAAAAGCAAGAGATATATGGAATTATGATATTTTGGTGGCAGAAAATATAAATTTATTTGAAATGTAACTGAAGTCTCCCTCTGATTCCTTTGAAGCTTTTCTTGCAGATTTCAAAAATCCAAGCTCCCAGAGTTGGGAGGGACTTTTTGGTCCAATGGGCATCTGAAGGATTATCACCTTGAGCAAATTTTCTAAACAGTTTTTCAACCTTCTCTTGAAGACTCATTTTAAGGGAGAAACCAGCTATCTTTCCCAACAGGACATTCTATTTTGGATTCTCTCCAATTATTAGGAAGTTTTTTTTCTCTTTCATCTTTGTCTTTTAAACTCCTTCTATGCACTCTTCCAGAATGTGTTCTCTGGGATTAAGAATAGTCTAAAATCCAACTTCATCTATAAGATACTATGATCCACACTTTTCCTATATTCTATTGGCTAAATAGCATTATCAGTGTGATCTTGAAGCCTTTTACTTTCTGGTACTACTCCTCTAGACATTCTCCATCTTATCACTGTACATCTAAAAATGATACTTTACACTGATCTGGCTATGAACTCTCACGTCCGTGGTCCTAAGTTCCATGTTTTTCCTAATAAAAGCTAAGACTGAATTGTTTTTGCTTTGGCTGCCAGGTCAAGCTATTGAATTTGCAGGGTTATTTTCATTCTTTTGCAGAATTCCCATCTAGTCAAATCTGCCCCCTTCTTAAACTTTGGAAGTTGGTTTCTAGAATTCAAGCAAAAGACTTTATATTTATCATACATTTGATTTGATCCTATTAGAGTCTAGATTGATAAAATCTGATTGGATCTCGATTCAGTCATCTGTTAGTTCCATTCTGTCAGTTGATTGGACAGTCGATAAGCATTTAATTAAGTTCTTACTATTTTGCAGACCCAATGCTACGTACTGGATATCCAAAGATGATCCTTGCCCTAAAGTTACTTACATTCTGATGGAGGAAGATAACATAAAAGGCAACTGAAAGTGGGGGTGGTGGGGTGGGGAACTAAAGTACTCTTGCTTAGGGACTGGAGAGAAGGACTGGAAGGAAGCTTGGAGAGGGCCTGAGTAGCTTCTTAAATTATCCAATCAGAGGGAGAGGAACCAGGGATGGAAAGGAATGTGCATCCACTTTGTGAAATCCAGGACTGAAGGATCTTACGGTAGAGGAAGTCCTGAGCGTAAACAGGCAAGGAATGTGTCATCTGAAAAACTGGGAAGCATGCCATTAGTAGGGATAGAGACTAGGTTTGTGATTTCATTGGTAGAGAGAACTCCCAGGTGAGTAAACTTCCTCTACCAAAGCATATTAGCATCTTGCTCTACCTTATTGAGTAATCAGGTCCAAACCATATAGTCACTGTGTGTCCAATCCAGGACATGAATCCAAGTCTTTTCTTCTTCAAGATCAGCTCCCCATATGATTAATCAGCACAGATTCTTGGAGAATTCCATTGGAGGTGACCTTCCAATAATGATTAAAAAAAATAATGGCTCTCTACTTTTGCCAATTCAACCAATGCCAAATCATAGAACTATTATACCAGCCTTCATTTCTTTAAAACATCCTTCTTATATTTCATCTTTGTGGATTTCCTTTTTTTTTTAAATAAAACACCAAAAGTTTTCTCATAATTCCCCCCAAATCATTTTTCATTGTTATTTTGCCATATCCATTCTGTGGGTTTCCTTACATTGGATCCATTACTGTTTAATTGACTATTTTTCATTCATTTCCCCCCCAAACTTCCTTTTTCTTTACTCAACCCATCTTTGGCCCAAGCATGAATGTGATTCCAGTTTTCTAGAATCTGCTTGACTTGGTCTTTATTATTGGAGACAAAGAGCAACTCGCTATCAGATAGCATTTTAAAATGAAAAATTGTAAAGCTATGACTCCAAACAAAAGTTGTCGAATGTTGTATGTGCTTTGTAAGTTAACAGCAGTTTGAGGAGAACTTTTAATGAAGCAAGAAATATAGACGAGGGGGTGGTGGGTAGGCAACCTCGCACAAATAAATAAAAAACATCTGGCCTGACAACTTGTATAAGTTCCAGACTGCTGCAACTTTAAACTGCCAAGTTTTAAACCCCTGAAAGTCGAGATTTGTAATAGAAATGCTAAGTGACCCTTAAAGGGCTTAAGGGGACATTGTCAAATAATTTAGGGTCAAATTTTGACCAAGTTTTAAATTGTCATAATCTGGTGGGAAATATGTTCCAGATTTTAAATATCTTTATTTTCTAAAAATTCCATTTATTCACTGAAAATAATAAAAACACATTAAACATTGTTTATGTAGGACCTACCATATCTCATGAGCTCATAAGACCATAAAAAAGGAGAAAAAGTTCTCTTTGAATATTAGAGAGATGTGGGTCTACTTGCTCTTGTTTTATGAATCAGGAAAAAGGAGTATGTGGGGTTGATATTCTTTTAGAACATACACATACAAACACATACACTTTCATACCCATGTACTTGACTAAAATTTTTCTTCTGAATTCATATTATGGAAATGTTACAAAACTCAGGCCATGAAAGGGGTAAAAGATTTATCTCTAAGGAATCAGCAGGCCCTTTTCCAAGATGGAGAGAGATGAGAAATAGAATGATAGAAGGGGAAGAAGAGAATGAGAGAGACAGAGACAGAGACAGAGACACAGAGAGAGATAGAGAAGGAGAGGGAGGGAGGAACAGATGGGGAGAAGGAGGGGGCAAGGGAGAGGAGAGGGAGGGGGAGAGAGACACACACAGACAGAAAGAAAAAGAGATAAAGACAGAAAGACACAGAAAGTAAGAGAGAGACAGAGACAGAAAGTGACACATACAGAGAGACAGAGACAGAGAGATAAAGAAACAGAGAGAAAGAGAGTAAGAGAGAGACAAAGAGACAGACAGACAGAAAGAGACAGAGACACAAAAAAAGAGAGAGAGCACAGAAATACAGAGAGAGATAAAAAGACACACAGAGACAGAAAGAGACAGAGACAGAGAAAAAAAGAGAGAGAACACAGAGATACAGAAAGAAAGAAAAAGAGCCTGAGTCAGAGAGGGAGAGAGAAACAGACACACAGAGACACAAAAAGAGAAAGGGAAAAAGAGGCAGAGACAGAGAAAAAAAGAGAGAGAACACAGAGATACAGAAAGAAAGAAAAAGAGCCTGAGTCAGAGAGGGAGAGAGAAACAGACACACAGAGACACAAAAAGAGAAAGGGAAAAAGAGGCAGAGACAAAGATACGCACATAAAGAGACACAGAGACAGAGACAAAAAAAAAAAAGAGACAGAGAGAGAAACAGACACACAGAGACACAAAAAGAGAAAGGGAAAAAGAGGCAGAGACAAAGATACGCACATAAAGAGACACAGAGACAGAGACAGAGAGATAAAGAAACAGAGAGAAAGAGAGTAAGAGAGAGACAGAGACAGAGACAGAGACAGAAAGTGACACATACAGAGAGACAGAGACAGAGACAGAGAGATAAAGAAACAGAGAGAAAGAGAGTAAGAGAGAGACAGAGAGAGAGAGAGAGAGAGAGAGAGAGAGAGAGAGAGAGAGAGAGAGAGAGAGAGAGAAAGAGAGAGAGATTATTTTGATTTCAGAGTGGAAAAGAGTGATCAAAGGAAGAAGAAAAAAAACTTCTGAAGAGGGGGAAAAACACAAAAGCAAAAAGCCTTGGAGAGATCGGTAAATGCTGCCATGGCTGGGAGGAAGGGGGATGGAGGGAGTGGGGACTGAACAGTGAATTTCAGGGCCATCAAAATACTAGGCATAACACACAAATGGCATTTGAAGTCATTATTCTGGCTTTGATTTCAGGGTGGGAAAGGGTGGCAAAAAACCTTATGAGAAAAACGCTCGAACATAAGATTGGTGAACTATAGGCATGGCTGGGGAATGAGTTCCTTATCAACGCTTGAAGTCAGAGTCTTTTTCTTTTGTTTGATTTTTTCCCCAGTCTTCCTCTGAAGCATCCGACACTGGCCACTCCCAGAGGCATGCTACAGGAATAGATAAATCAGTGGTCTGATCTGATATGGCAAATCTTATATTCCAATGTTTCCCTTCTATCTGTCATCAGTCAAGAAGGAACAGCCGGGCGTGCATGTGTACACAGCTTGCAGAGAGGCAGGGGCCCTTCCCGGGATCCCTTTCTTCAGCCTGCTGCAGGGGTTGGAACTGGCTGAAAAGCATCTCACCAAAGCAAGCCTTTGTAAAGTTCAAAACTCGGGCCACTAAGATAACATACCAGCGTGTCCCTGTCACAGCCCAGCCTTTGGTCTCCAATTTCCCTTTCAGCTTGGGTCTAGGTGCTAAAGTCGACATTATTCTGGGTTTAAAAGAACAGAAAACAAAGAGTGGAGTTGACACAGGGAAGGCGCCATGAATAGAAGGAGCAGTTTAGACAGAAAACAATAAAAGCAAAGGAATTTGCAGATAAGAAAGACCCAGCTTCTCATTCCTCCTCCTTCAGTCCCATTTGTCCAGCTCAGCTTGTTACAATCTGACAGCTATTTAACTACCTTCCAGTGGCCACTCCAGTGGAACCCTGCCTATTAGGAGCCCTGCTTCAGTTGAATGTCTCTGCTTTCATTGATTCAAGTCCAACCCAAGGTCTTAGGATGCAATTTTGCTTGTGTGAATATGTATTAAGTCTCTTACTCTCTGAAACCATGATTCTTTCCAAACACAATCAATAGTTATGAATACACAATCGTGGAACCCCTTGCCAGGGAAACAATAACAAAAGGAGAAGACAAAAAATTCAGAGCAAAACCAAGCAAAAACCCAACAAAACCCGGCAAGGCCATTAGAATCTTGGGAATGCTATTGTACATTATGCCTCGTGGTACATACAGTGAAAGGTCACGCAGCTATGTATTGTCTTCTAAAATCAGTGAATGCGTAATGGCTTCTGTGACTTTGAACAAGAATCATAAATCAATGGAGCACACAGAGGCTTGACTTTAATTATCATTTCTCCTCTTCAGACAGTTGGTTTATATTACATAGTTGTTTACTATTACATGAGTACACAGGAAAAGTACTTTGGGGCTTTTGACTTTATACTGTCTTAAATTTTGGGGGGATAGGGTGGGCTTTTCATTTTAAATGCAAAAAAATGTTTTAAGATAGCAATTGTTAATGGAGAGGGAACATGGCATGATGGGTAGAGCTGGCTTTGAAGACAGAGGATCTGGCTTCAAATCCCGCCTCTGACATACATTGGATATAAAATATGAGGATAACATTCAAAGATTGCCTTCTCAATCTTCTTCATGTTGAAATGGGGTCAATGTAATCTTGGAGGTTGTTTTGGATAGAGTATAAATTTTTAACACGTTCTTGAATAAAAACTGACATCTTATAAATCTACCACTTTCTTTTTATTATTAAATTTTATTTTTCATTTATGAAATAAAAATATTTCCATTTAGTAGAAATCTCAAGGAATTCCAATTTAAATAATGAACTTTAGTTATGATTTCATTCAAATTTTGGCGAAAAAAGGACAACTTTAAAAAAATTTTTAAAATTTTTAGAATATTTTTTATTAATTTTTAAAATATTTTTTAAAGGACAAATATTGAAATTGTTTTCCAAAATGGTAATGATTATGTCAAGGTGATAAAAGGCAGAAGCTCAATGGGAATCAATTAATACTAATGACCAAATCATATTGTCCTTACCCAAATAGAGTGGATAGTCCAATAGTCAGATGTTGAGGCATTCAATGTTATTAAATCCCAGTGACTTTTGCATAGTAAGTCTGTCTATTGAAAAGCAATATGGTATAGTACCCAGAGTACTGGGCCTGAAGGAAAACATAAGTTTGTGGCTTAGACATTTATTAGCTGTGCAGTCATGGGAATATTATTTAATTCCTAGGAACCTCATTGTCCTATCTATAAAATGGAGCTGATAAAAACACTTCAGAAATATGAAATTAAAAACTACGACAAGTGCTTTATAAATCTTAATATGTAATATAAAGATGACCATTTTGGGATTATAGAAAATGAAATCCTAGTAATTCTAAAAATGCTTTTTCCATAGATTTGAAGGATGAGAGGAACCTTAAATATAATCTTTCCCTTCTCATTCCAGCCCATCCTCCCCAACCTCCATTTTTTAAGATAGAAAAGCAAAGGAAGTGGGTTATTCAAAGTCACACAGGAAATAAACAGCAGAAGTAGGTTTTGAACTCAAGCCTGCTAATTAAAAATGCATTTTTGTTGTTTTGAAGCAATCTACCTTGATGTGATATATTATGGAATATTTGCAAGTATTTCACTAAGTGCCTGTGTAGTAAATATGACATTGTCAGTTCCCTTTCTTCGCCTATTAAGTAAGGGTTTTCATGTTACTAGAAACAGCTGTGAGATTTTTCAGGGTATAATTAGTACTAGGTTACCAGAGCATACTTTCATAATCTTGCTTTGGAAAATATTATGGAAAAGTAAATTATTGCTATTGTTATTATTTCTTGTCACACCAAATAAAAGGTGAAAGAATAGATACTGAGAATTTGAGAAAAAAATGATTAATAAGATGAAAAATACAAAAGGAAGTCCAACTCCAAAAAAAAGACCATTGACGTTTTCCAGACAAGTTAAATAAAAAATGGAATCTACATTACACAATTATGTGTTTTGTTTTAAGAAATTATGAGATAAAAACTCATTGTTCTAAAAATTAATATTTAGGGTAATAGAGTAGACCTGGTATTTTGATGGCAGAGAAGATTCCTAGATGTGGAAAGTCACTTTACTAATGCAGGTATCTCTGTAACTAATGGGCTATACAATAAATATGGATTAGAGATAGTACTTAAATCTAGGTCTATCCACAATGTCATGCTGGCTCAATAAATTCTCTCTCTCCCTCCATCCCTTCCCCTTTCCATTCCTCCCATTCTCTCTCTCTCTCTCTCTCTCCCCGCTCTGTCTCTATCTCTATCTCTCTCTGTCTCTTTCTCTCTTCTTGTCTCTGTCTCTTTGACTGTCTGTCTCTGTTTCTCTCAGTCTCTCTTTCTCTCTGTCTTTTTCTATCTCTCTGTCTGCCTCTGTCTCTCTCTTTCTCTGTCTCTGTTTCTCTCCTTGTCTCTATCTATCTTTGTCTCCCTCCTTCTTTCTTTCTCTCTCTCTCTCCCTCTCCCTCTCTTTCTCTCTCCCTCTCTTTCTCCCTCTCCATCTCCTCCTCCCTCTCTTTTTCTCTCCTTCTGTTTCTATTTTTCTGTCTGTTTCTCTGTGTCCCTTCTGTCTCTCTCTGTCCCTTTCTCTCTCTCTCTCTCGGTTTCTATCTTTCTCTCTGTCTGTTTCTGTCTCTCTGTCTGCCTCTGTCTCTCTTTCTTTGTCTCTGTCTCTCTTCTCTCTCTCTCTCCTTGTCTCTGTCTTTCTGTCTATCTTTGTCTCCCTCCTTCCTTCTCTCTCTCTCTCTCTCTCTCTCTCTCTTCTCTCTCTCTCTCTCTCTCTCTCTCTCTCTCTCCTCATCTCTCTCCATTTATTTATAGAATGATGTATTTGTATCTAGCAAAATGCTCTTAAAATGATTACAATTGTTCCGCAAACTGAGGTGTTTGAGTTTCTTCCAGCTCTTCATGATGCTATATAGGGTTTTCTTGGCAAAGATACAGAAGTGGTTTGCTATTTCTTTCTGTAGCTCATTTTACAGATGAGGAAACTGAGGCAAGCAGTTAAGTGATTTGGTGTGATAAGGATCACACAGCTAGTAAATATCTATGAACAGCTTTGAACTTAGCTCTAGCTGACTCCACTGCATCACCTAGCTGACCTCCCAATCTAATAGTTCATCTTAAAATGCCATTTCCTTAAAGTCAAGGACCAGCTTCCTCCCCCTCCCCCCCTTAAGTGTTTCCTTAGCACTTAGTACACAGTAAGCACTTGATAAATGCTCTTTCCGTCCATATATTCATCTTTTTTTTTTAAATCTCACATGAGGATCATATGCTTTCATAGTCTACAAATCTTAAAGGACCATATAAATGTGAAGAAGGAAATGTGAGAGAAAAAAGAGGAGGGATTGACCCACTAGCACTCTAATATTAATATTTTCAATAGAACAACACAGTAGAGGGGATTTTTGCTCCAGGTAAAGGTCGAACTTCAAAGGTCCCTTCCAATCCTAGGATGCTATGGCTCATGTTTTTCCTTCAGGCATGAATAAATTATTTACTTATAATAGTCCTCATTGGTATTTCATCAAAAGAATGACAATATTTTCTGTTTGTTCTGGTGAGCATTTTGTTTGTTTTAAATTGTAAGCTTTAGTATTTTTTTTAACTTTTATTATTTAAGACCAATGCTAAACTAAAGACCTTGAATCCTAGTGAGTGACCAATCAAGAAAATTTGTGATTTACTGAAATCCATCTAAAATTATAAAAAACATTCTCCTTAGAAATCCTCTCTCCATTTATTTCAAGATGGAATAAACCACAAATCATATTTGAGGCTTATCATGATCCCCTTTGGTAGTACACCAGATTTTCATCAAATCAATTCATTCAATTCCACATAAAAAATGCTTTTGTAAATGATCATGGAACAAATAAAAGAGAAAGATGGTCAATCAATAAGCATTTATTTAAAGTGCTGAGCACTAAGGATACAAAGACAAAACATGCAATATTCAGGAGATATAATAAGCTCACCTGTAAATGAAGCAGAAAGCTCATTTTGTATTATTTCTCAGCTTCCTAAAATTTAGGGCTTGATACCTAGGATTCTAACTTGACATTAGAAAGCATTGAGATTTTGCAAGAAACAACTGCAACTAGTAATTACTTAGGAAGGGACAACTGAATTTTTAATTTTAAAAGAGCCGAATGAATCTCTTAATATTTGAGATGATCTTGTATGATTTTTCACTTGGGATTACAAAGGTGAAAATTCTCTAATCGTTCTCCATAATGACCTTTATCATAGAAAAGTAATGTTTAGAAATTTGGTTATCTCAGTTTAATTCAGAAATACCAGCTTCACCTGCAATATCAGCCATGTGGCTGAGAAAAGTAAGCTAGGGTTTTCTCGGAAGGAAATCTTCTGGTAAGACTACTAATCTTTACATGGTAAGGTCATCTGTCAATAATATTACACATAACTCATCATTTTCTTTCCTCCTATAAATATTTAAATACAGTTAGAAATCACACTATTTAAAAGAAAATATGAAAACCTGATATTTTTGTCTTATAGTTGTTTTTGATGCAAATTTTGATCTAAAATAGGATACAATTTCTAAAAACCAACTCTAGTAATTGATCTCAGCTTTCCATTAGTGTTAATGGGTGTTAGCAGGCAGGTGCATAATAGTTCTACTAATGCATATAACTCCCAGCATGCTGCACCATCCAACTTTTGATGGGAAATATATAGCCATCTAATAGGACAATCACATGAGATTTGCTTATTTACCATCACCATTAAACTGCTGTAGAATCAGAATAAAGGATTGACACCAAATATTAAAACAGGCCCTCTCATAAAAGAAAAGGACTTGATTTTACAAGAAGATAGAAGATACATATGCTGAAAGCTGAAGGACCCAGAGATGGAAGAATAACTGGAATGTTTAAATTCTGAGAAATTTGCTAACAGGATCAAAAATAAGCTTGTAAAATAAAGAAGCAATTCTCTCAAGAAAGCAAATAGTTGATGAATGCTTTAAAAAAAATTCTTTTTTTACTGTTTACCCTTTGTGACAAGGTCAAAGAGATGAAGAAACCTTTCGCCTTAACCTAGAGGCTTTAGCCTCTGTCTCTGTCCCTCTGTCTCTCCATTAACTCTCTCTTTCTCTCTAGCATTCGTTATTATAGGAACTTTGGAGCTATGAATTCCATGGCTTTTTAAATAACACTTTTATGCCTAACAATCAATATTGATCTTTTAAAATCTCATATTTAAAATTTATTTCCTCCATTGAAATAGGATTTGTAATAATTTCAAAACTAGATTATGTTATCTTGTCAAAAATTTCTTAGCACATTCTTTTATCTTCATTCTCTGGTATTTCAGGATCTTAGTAATTTTTTTTAACCTATTCATGTTTATATGCCATTTTGGCCCTTCAACTTATTGTCAAATTTTAAATTGTATCAACATAAATCAATTTATGGTTAGAGCTAGAAGAGAAATAAAATAAAGTAGAGCCGTACAAATTTGTTGACAAATGAGAAGAAATAGACTTTGTTAGATACTGCTTTTCCGTTTAGGCCTTTAGCATCCTATTCAAAATGACCTTTTGCACTTTAACAATTTCCCTTGAGAAACATGTCCAGGTATTGCTCTTATACTAACCCCATCTGGCACCAGCTCAATTGATGTTCATTCCAGGCGGGAAGTTTTATATAGAACATCTCTCATCAAGGGCACCAATTCCTTTTCCCCTTCTCATCAGGAACATCCGAAACTTGAAAACACCACTGAGAAAACCATTTCCTTATCTGTTAGGCCACAGGCTTAGGCCATCGATTTAATTTGGTGTTCCCATTTTTATTGTCATATAAGGGGTACCAAATCTTCCGTCATTTCTAGAGTTTTAATTTTAATCATAAATGAGTGTCAGGGATGGTCTTTGCCATAGATAATATGTGAATGCTTCTTTGAGTGAGTAATTTCATTTTTACACGGCAATTTAATTCCCTTTCTATTCAGCTAGGGCCATGGAAGGTCCAATCAGATGACCCTGAAATCCCTAAAATTGCTTCTGTAGCAGAGGCATTGGTGTGGTCTCCTGACCCATGACCAACTCAAGTTGAGCCAGTGACTTTGATTCTTCCAAATGAAGAAACTTGGATTCTAGTGATAAGATTAGTATGTGTTCCCATTTTTAATTTAAGTGAAAAAAGAAAACCCACTGTGATAAAGGCTGACCACCAAACTAGTTTATTTATATTTAACCCAGTTTTGTTAGAAAATTCTAATATCTACTATGATTGGATGTAAAACAACTGATACATTTTTTAAAATAATAATCCCTTTTACAAACTACTTTTAGAGTAATAAATCTTAAAGAATAAATAAAAATATTTATTGGTTAGGAGATTAATATTCATATACTACTCACAAAATATATTTCCTTTTGTAAGATGTAGCACTCTTCAAAATGATATGGATGGGAAGAGAATCTAGCCACGTGTTTATGCAAATGTGAGACAAATAGCAATGGAAATAACAGGCCAGGGTCGGTACCCCATCATTTCATCGTCATGGGCAATGGTCAGAATAGGAAGTTGTGGCTCTTAAAGCAGGTTTGCACTTTCTCTGCAAATTATAGTCTCAGAAGATAGCTTGGAACAATGAGAGTTTAAATAATTTGCTTAGAAAAGAGGAAGATCTTTGGATTCAGATTTCCTGGCTCCACACTTGGCTTTCTATCTACCATGCTAAAAATTTTGGATTCTAGCCCTTTTACTAGCTATGTGATCAAGGTGAATTATGTAATTTCTCTGAATCTCAATCTTTTCGTCCATAAAGTGGGTGTAATAATTTCCCTCATTATGTCACAGAATGGTTGTGAGGAAAGTGATTTATAGAATCCTATTAAATATAAATTTTTATTCCAAATTTTTAGTACTGGTAATCATATCACCCTGTTGGCAAAACAAAAACAAAATCAAAAACCCTTCAGTGATTCCCCATTGCTTTCTGAATAAAACCTGTATTTCTCAGCTTGTTAGACACTTGAATATATTCATCATACACCACAATTTGCAAGATCAGAGACTCAGAGATTTAGATCTGAGGGTCTTTTTTCAATCCTTAATTTCTTTGCTGCATTTGAAACTATTTAAACCTATTTTCTTCCCAGGTTCTTTCTGTTTTCCAAGATTCTATGACAGCACTGAATCCTTGATCTCTCCCTTCCTAACTGCTACTTCTCCATCAGCTTTCCTGGACCATCATCCATATTTCTTGGAACTCTGAGTGTGCTTAAGATGCTTTGTTGACCTATTCCTTCTCTCCCTTTCTCTTTCCTCTGTTTTTGGCTGCTCCCCAACTCTTTTCTCCTCTCTATATACCTCTGAAACTCTATGGGTTTAATTATTATCTTGATACTGATGATTCACAAATTTAGATATAGATTATCTGTTAAAAGAGGGGCTTGCCTCTTATGCCTATGAGGTTCTTCCCTATGTATTATTTTGTGAATGTTTTAAGAATAGAATTCTTATTGACCAATACTCCTGTTATACTCTAAAAATAACCAGCATAGGTCCCTTCCTTTTTTCCCACATTACTTACTGGACATTTCAAACTAGATGTCCCAGAAATATCTCCAACTCAACATCTTTCCACCAGAACTCATCTTTCCTCAAAACTAGCCTTTTTTTTTGAAACCATCACTGTGAAAATCAAACCTATTTTCTCATTCTCCTTGGTTAGTAACCTTGATATTATCTATAACTCCCTACTTTCTCTCACTTTCACAATCCCAATCAATTGCCAAATCTTACCTTTTTTTCACCTCTAAAACATCACCCAACTCTGACTCATTTTCTAATTACACAGCCACCACCTTAGTTCAGGCCCTTATTACTGTTCATTTGAACTATTGCAGAGTCTCCTAATTGGTCTTCCTGCCTCAAGACTCATGCCATCCCAATCCATCTTCCACATGGCTGCTAAAGTGATTTTGCTTGGGCACAGAGCTGACCATATCATTCATCTACTCAATGAGCTCCATTGGCTTCATATTGTCTTAGGATAAAACATAAAGTCTTCTGTTTGTCTTTAAACCCTTCATCATTTGGCCCCCAAATATTTTTCTACCTCACAGGACATTGCTCTTCCTCTCACACTCTGCTATACAACCAAACTGGTCTTTTCCCTGACCCTTGCACACAACACTCCATTTCTTGTTTCTATTCTTTAAACTGGCTCTTGTTCAAATGCACTCCCTTCTTATTTTTCTCTCTATAGAATTCTTCTCTTCCTTCAAGCTTCAGTTCCAGCTCCATTCTCTACCCAAGTCTTTCTTTATCCCCCAATCATTGGGTCCTTCTACTTTAATCACCAGACAGTAACTCTAATTTAAATGTAATTTAAAAGTATTAAAGTTTAATTCAGCAGTAAGACTTTTGGACACCTTGTATACATTCATGCATATATGTGTGTGTGTGTGTATATATATATGTACATACACAAACAAATCTCTTCTGACACAATCTAAAATCCCTTGAGAGAGGGTATGTTTTTATGTTTTTATTCTTTACCAAAATATCATTCTGGATACATAGTAGGTATTTAATAAATTAATGTTGATTGCTTTAGGACTTATTTTATAAGAAAAGAAGGCACAGAAAGTTACATTGACTTGGCTAGAGTCATATAACTAAACAGCATTTAAGGCAGAACTTTGGTCTTTTGTGTGTTAAATCCATATTTTATCCACTCTGACTGTGTATGTTAAAAAAAAGTCCATATCTTTATTTTGTCTCTCCCTCTAGATAGTAAGCATCTTAAAGGTAACATCTATACTTTGCTTGATGTATGTATCGCAGCAAGTAGCATAGGGTTTTGAACAGTAGACACTGCTTATTCACTGAACTAAATTATTCATGGTAAAGGATTTCCAAAGTGTTTGAAAGCAAAAATGGTCTCTGAAGCATATATAAAGAGCAAGAAACATTATAGATCTGAAAGGTGGGAGGTGCAGATCTGGAAGGAGGACATGCTATGTGGAGGAAACGTGTTAACAAGTCTTGCTGTTAAAAAACTAATCAGGAAGGAAAGAATGATAAGGAAAGGTCATTCCAATGGAGAGAATTTACAATAATCTCTCTATCTCAAACTCAACCTCAGTCAAAGCTATCTTATATATTAAATAGCCATGAATTGCTAAAGGAAATAAGAAATGTTAGCAGACTGAGAAATTTGGCTTTCAATGAATTTTTTTTTCTGCCAGTCCACAAGCATTTATTAAGTGCTCAGTATGTACCAGGCATTTGTACTGAGGGTTGGGGAGACAAAGGCAGATATAATATCTGTCCTCAAGAAGCTCACATTTTAGCGGGCAGCCAATATATAAACACCTTTATGTCTGACATATATGATATAAATGGCAAGCTACTTCAGAGGAAATGGATAAGCAGTAGGATAGATTGGGAAAGGTCTATGTCAGGAGCTGACATTTGAACTGTGTTTTTAAGAAAGCCAAGGAAACCAGGCTATGGAGGTGAGGAAGGAGAATGCTACAAAGTCCAGGTGAATCATTCCATTTTACTTAAAGTGGATTGAAGTTTCAAAGATGGATGAAACCTGATGTAGATGAAAGTGGGCCAAATGCTTTGATAATCTCTTTCCCTCTTCTCTCCTCAAGTTTTAAATGAGAAAGTTAAGATAAAGGGGTTTGGATGGAGGAAGGGGAGGATTGTACTTAATGTAGACTCAGAATTAAGTAAATATATCAATGTCTTTAAATTACTTAATGTGGAGAGTCTTTATTCTGTTTGTTTTCCACTCTTGTCTAGTTTGTAGGGGTCCCAAGGGCAGAGGTCACCTTTTTTCCTTTCTTTTGTTTTTTTCCATAGAATTTGGTGAATACTTTTAAAGATGTAAGTGATTTATTAATGTTGTTGACTAACTTAAGTAGGGGGGAAAAAGAAACCCTATGACAAAATGCTTTTCCTATCTCTTAGAAGGAAAGGGAAAATAGTAAAAGAATAAGCATTTATTTAATGCCTACTATGTACTAGGAACTATGATAAATACTTTAAAAATATTATCTCCTTAGAGACTTATAATCAGGCAAGGTGCTCTTATTATGCCCATTTTATGGGGGGAAAATATATTTAAGTCACATAATTAGTAAATATCTGAGGCTGAATTTAACACAGCTCTTCCTGATTCAAGGCCAATGATCTATCCATTGGGCCACCAGGTGCCCCTAAAATACAATCAAGACAACGAACCCCAACACTGATTTGAAGGTAGAAGGGCAGAGCGCATATGGTATTGGCTAGGGCGAAGGAAGAGGGAGAAAACCAAATGGATGGTCACAGATAAATAACACTGGAATGGCAGAGACAGATGGGGCTTTATACACCTTTCTTCTCATTTCTTTCCTGGGGAGAAACAAATGATAATAATGTTCTTTAAGACATCTTGAGAACACTGATCAATGTCCCTGGAGTCAGCAGTCTAGGGTATATCTGACAAAAGTGTGAGACAAGATGAGGTAGAATGACATAGCCTGCATCAGTTTTGCACAAAGTAAGAAACTAGGTGAAAATTTGTCTTTATCATCCATCTTTCTCCCTACCTCTTGACCGTCCTCTGACCTCCACTGTATGACAGAGAATTTTTTTTTTCTTCTAGCCTGGACGTGTGATTTTGCAGAAGAAAGAATGCCAGATTTGGAGTGAAGGGAGCTGGATTTAAATCCTTGTTCTGTCCTTAACTGCCTCCCTGAATTTGGACAAATTACTTTATTCATCTAGCCTCAGTTTCTTCAACTACAAAAGTTTGGAGTTGGATTAGAAGACCTAACTAAATCTCAAGCTCATGCAGTAAAGAAACTCCTGGATCAATGCATATTGGCAAATGTTCTACATCTTATAGTCTTTTGTTGTTGTTCAGTCATTTTCCCATCACATACAACTCTCCTTGACCCCATTTGGGGTTTTATTGGCAAATATACTGGAATAGTTTGCCATTTCATTCTCCAGAACATTTTACAAATGAGGAAATTGAGGCAAATGGGGTTAAGTGACTTGGCCTGGATCACGCAGCTAGAAAATATCTAAGACTAGGTTTGAACTCAGGAATGGAAACCTTCCTGATTACAAGTCCAGCATTCTATCCAGTACATCACTTAGCTATCCATAGTCTTATGGAGAAATCATTATCATTCCCATTTTGCAGATGAGAAAATAATGATACAGAAAAGTTAAGTATTTGCTTTTGGTCACCAGAGCTAGTAAGTATTATACCTTGGTTACAACTTAGGTCCCCTCTAATGAGAGAGATACATCTACTCTCCACTATGCCCCAGCAGAGAATGATGAACAGTTTTTAGACTGAACAAAGGACAAGTAATTCAGTAGGATATTATGTAAGAGATAGAATAGTAAATAGTAAGAATAAGATAGTTGTGGGTTCAAATCCTGCTTCTGGTAAATAATGGCTACATAATTCTGAATAAATCACTTTCATTGTTTTTAGTCCCTCATTTATACAGTAAGAGGTTTGGATTAGACAGTTTTTATCCTCCCTTTCATCACTAAATCTATATTCCTATTAATTTCTGAAAAAGTAGTCTATTCTGGAGCTGGTACTAACTGCCCTTTTTCTAGAAATCATATTTCATTCTGGCAGCCTCACATAGCATTGCTCAATTATGGCACAGCAGAAAGAATCCTGAGATTTTAATCAGAAGACCTGAGTCAAAATCAGCTACTTAGTTCTGGATGACACTAGACAAATCATTGCTAAGGTTCCTTCTATTTGTATCTCTATAATCATATGATCCTAGGATTAATTCAGCTCTAATTTGGTAAGCCTATCCCTTATAACATTTTATTCTGCACCATAGTTACCATATATTTATTATATGCTGTTATATATTTAATGTATGTCATTTTGAAAGTAATGCTTCCTGAGGTCAGAAATCACTTCTATCTCAAGTGGTACCTAACACACTCAGGCAGGGGTCCTCAAACTACGGCCCGCGGGCCAGATGCAGCAGCTGAGGATGTTTATCCCCCTCACCCAGGGCTATGAAGTTTCTTTATTTAAAGGCCCACAAAACAAAGTTTTTGTTTTTATTATAGTCTAGCCCTCCAACAGTCTGAGGGACAGTGAACTGGCCCCCTATTTAAAAAGTTTGAGGACCCCTGTAACAGAGTATTGCATATAAAAGACATTTAATGAATGGTAGGGGAATGAATGAATAAAGATATGGCTCAATAATCTAGAAGATGACTATTGAGTGAACCAATAAAGTCTTTGTAGTCATAGTACAAGCAAATCTGTAATCTTTATGCAAGAGGAAGGAACTCAAGAATTATTTCAAAATGTATTTGTTCAGTTTTACAAAACAGAGATCATGATCATAAGTGCAAACATTAGCTAGGAAAAAATGGAAAGGCAGACTTGCTAAAAAAAAAAAAACATAACTAAGAGTAACTAAAAATATTTAAAAACCTGTTATTGGAAGTCCAGAACAAATATATAATAAAGACCAAGCATAACAAGCTCTTGGTGAGGGGAGGAAGAAGGATAAGAAAAAGTAGTCATACTTGATTTGATAGAGTCAGAGCCGTTCTAGCAAAAGGTAACTCATCTTTCAAAAATGGAGATATAGAATTATAGAATACAGAAGAACAAGGGAACTGACAAAGTACAGTTAGAGTATAGTTTTGTAGATTTAGAAAGGGAAGAAACCTTTGGGATCATTTAGTTCAACCTTCTCTTTTTACAGATGAGGAAATTAAGGCTCAAAAAAGTGAAATGATTTTTCCATGATCACACATAGGGAGAATGTGGGAGGATCTAGATTCAGATTCCCAAGTGAGTATATTTTAGACCAAGCCATACTGCCTTATTCATTAAAAGTTCTAAATAGCTTCGTGTGTGTGTGTGTGTGTGTGTGTGTGTACGTGTGTGTGTGTATGAGAGAGACAGAGAGAGCACATGTGTATACAGCATTTGAAAGTTTTTTTAAAAACCAATTAAAAGAGGTTCCTTAGTTATATTAAATGGAAGAAGCCAACCAGAGTACCAGTGTAATTTCTTGATGACGGTGTGACTTAGGGATGAATTCTTTCCTTTGTTATTTATCAAGGATACTATTAAGGGATTTTCCACTTTCAAATCATTCCTTGAAATGGAAAGATGTAGGTATTAAATCCAATAGTGGTCAATATTCATCATATTCTAAGTCAAATTGACAAAGTAAATGCAAATCCATCACTGGATCTGGATGGCATCCAACCAAACATTTTGAAGGAACTCTGGAAAGGAATTGGGGAAATGCTGGTATAAATATATAATCTCTTACATTAAGCAGTCATTGTAATAGATGACTAGCAGATTGCAAATATGAATCTTGGTTTTAAAAAAAGATTCTAGAATAGATTTAGGGAATTATAGGCTATGGAGTTTCACTTCCATTTTAGGGGAACTGGTCAAATCTATGAGAAAGAAGAGGATCACTGAATACTTAAAATATAATCCATTAAGAAAAATGCAGCATAGTTCCTAGAAAGGAAAATAATGCCTAAGAAATTATTTAGAATTACTGAATATTGCAAATAAGCATGCAATTAAAGATAAATCTGTGGCTGTAATCAACATTTAATTTTTTAAAAAACATTGAGTCATCATAGGCCTGAAGAAAAAAATCTTGCCATATATCAGGAAATGTCTCAAACTCAGGAAACAGAGATTGAGTATAAACAAGTTCCTTTGTATGTAGAGACATTTAGAGAATGGGAATATTCATATATCAGAGTTTTATTTAACATTTTAAAATAAATGAACATTATAAATTTGGGTGAATCTAAATTTTTCAACATCATTAAAAATAAGCCAATAGGGAGGATCATATGATAAGTTTTTGAATTTTTTAGAATGGATAAATATCATGAATTTTACTATAAGTTCATTTAGTTGACTTTATTTCAGCACAGATTTAATTAAGTTTCTAAAATGTGCTTTACATCATACTAGGAATTGAGATACAAAGTCAAATGGATGAACCCTAACTCTCAAAGAGCTCAAATTCTAAAGAGGCTACCTAATATAGACAATTGAGAATGAATAGTAAAGAAGATGAGCTGAACTTGAAGGAAGATATGCTTTCTGAAAAGCAGGAATAAGAATGACTATGATAACACATGGAAGTAGCCATGTAACATTGAGTTCTGGGAATATATGGCTTATTGGCTGGACTGTGATAGCACATGAAAGATATTATTGTGAAATAAGAATGGGAAGACTAAGTATGAATCTCATTCTGGAAGTCCTTGAAAACTAGGGAGAGTCTGAACTTTATCTAAAAAGAAATATAGAATCATTGTAATTTTTTTTTTTTAAATTTTATCTTGTCTTGTCTTGTTTTTGAACATGGGAGTTACATAATCAGATTCGCATCTAAGGAAGGTCATTTTGGTAGCTCTGCAGAAGATGGGTTGAAAATTAGAAAGAGGAGAAACAAGAATATTGATTAGGAAGTTAAAGTAATACAGGTGATGAGATCTTAAGGCAGGGTTTGGTAGTATGAGAGCTAAGATGACTTTTTACAGTTTTTTTACAAACCTTGGGAAGTAGATTAAACTGGTAAGACTTAGTGAATAATTGTATATGTGGGTAAGGTATAGTAGAAGTTAAGAATGAGTCCAAGATAATGAACCTACAACCCTGATAGTACCCCTTAAAGGAAATAGAGAAGTTAGAAAAAGGGGTAGCTTTAAGTGTGGAACGTAATGTGTTCAGGTTTAAGCATGTCGAGCTTGAAATGTGGATGGTACCACTTGGAATAATAATAATAATAATAGTAATGGTAAGAATAATAATATCTAATCTTATAGAGTATCTTAAAGTTTATAAATAGCTTTTCATGGATTATCTCATTTGTTCCAACTAACAGCTGTGTTGAATATGTTATTATCATTATCTCCATTTACAAACTATGAAATTGAGGTTGAGAAGATAAATGACTGATCCGTGGTAACACAGCTTATCTGAGCAGCATTTGAACTTAGGGTTTCTTGATGTAAGTACTAATTTTCAGAGATGATAGATAATTGAAACTAGGTGAATATGTGAGATCACTACAGGAAAAAGTACAGAATTATAAGATGATCTAAGAAAGTACTTTGATAAAAATATATCTTAAATGGAATTTGATAAGGAGTCATTCAAATAGATAGAAAAAGAATTAGTATAATAGAAGGAGCATCTAGGTGGTATAAGGGATAGTGTATGGACCTGGACTGTGTTTTTTATGAACTGCAAGTCATTTAACCCTGTTTGCCAGCATACTACTTGAGTATCTTTGCAAAAAAAAAAAAATCCCCCAAATCGGTTCACAAAGAGATGGCTGTGACTGAACAATAATAATGGAAGCCAGAGGTGGAGGAGAGAGAAACAGTGATTAATGCTTTTAAAATCCACAGAAATGTCAAATAGGAGTGAGAAGAGGCCATTGGACAGAATTATTAACAAATCTTTAATAACTTAAATTTTTGCTCATCTTTTTAAGCATATTTCTTCTAGGAAGTCAAGATCTCACCATATAGTAAACATGTCTTTTCTCATACCTCATGTATCATTTTGCTTATATCTCTGATAAAAATGATCATAACTATTTTGTACTATAATTCTTCATATATTAAGAAGAAACTACTTGGGGTTATGAACAGAACTCTTGACTTGGCTTCAAGAAGTCTTGAGTTTAAATTTTACCTAGTTGTTTAATCTTTAGTCTCTTAAACTCTCTAAGCCTGTTTCTTCACCTATAAAATAAGAATATCTCCTATCTCATTAAGTTTATCAAATTATATAGTATATATCAAGCACTTTGAAACCTCAAAATGTTTAAAACACGTTACCTATTATTATTAGATCTCTCTTCTAGGCTATAACATTCATTAAGGAAGGATCAAAATTCTATTAACTTTGTTTGTGCCTCCTTCCCTTCTTTCTATCCAGCAATACAATCCTAAGGGCACTCTAAAGTGAACTCTCTTCCCTCTAATTTTCTTAGAAAACTTTGTCTAGATCTTTTCTTTCCCCTTGAATGAAGGCTTTCCTATAGGATATACATTTCTTTAGGGCATAGATTGTTTCATTTTTACTTTTGAATTTCCAATGCCACATCCAGTACTTTGTATATAATGTTTAATAAATGTTTGTGGGAATGAATTGATTTGCCTTTGCCACATTTTGTTTTTCATCTTACTTATATGTATATGTGTTCTTCCTCTTCGCCACCACCCCTTGCCATGAAATTGTAAGCTCCTGAAGGCAGGAACTATGGAAGCTTTGTACCTAATTGTAATTTAAGAAGTGTTTTAAGTTATATATATTTATATATTCCATTTAATTGTTTAGGAAGTAAAGTAAGTGTATACGTATATGTATGTGTGTTGTATATAAATTATGTATTGTATATAAATTAGACAGAAACCAGAAACAGTATAGAAAAATGAATGGAGAGTGATGGTCTGGGAGTCAGAAAGGAGAAGACCTGAGGTTTTATCTCCACTTAAAATGTTTGACTTTGAACAAAGCATTTCTCCTTCATTGGATTCAGTTTCCTTGCCAGTAAAATGAAGGATTTGAACTAGATGGGTTCTAAGGTCCTTCTTAACTCAATCAAATCTATGGTTCTATGGTAATATGTTCTCTCTCTGAGAAGTGACCTACTGATACTCAAAATATATACAGGATTTGTTCCACAGTTTTTAACAAGTTAAAACATTCCTAGTGACTCCTTTTCTGATCACATGTAACTTAATTGCTTTGCAATTAAATATATGTAATTGGTGAGAAAGAACTGAATAATGGAAATCAAAAGGTAAATTCAAGGAAGAATGGTTGGTCAAGAAAATGAATAAGTTTTTTCTGCTATTCAATTTAAGGCATTAAAAGTAGTAGAAGAGAAAAAGAAATAGAGACAGAGATAGAGATATGGAGAGAGATAAAGAGACAGCAAAAACATCAAGAGGGAAGAGATACGGAGAAAGAGAGACAGAAACAATACTTAAAAGGTATTAAGAGGACAAAAAAAGAAGAGAAGATAGAAAGAGACAGAGACAGAGAGAAACAAAGAGAGAGACAGAAAGAAAGACAGGCAGACAAAAAGATGCACAGAGAGGAGGGATGGATGACAGATAGAGAGACAGGAAAGGCATTTAGAAGGAAGAGAGAGACAGAAAAAAAGCAAAGAGGTAGAAACAAAAGCAGACATAGAGACATAGAGAGAAATTAAGACAAGAGAGAAAGAAAAGGGGGAGAGAGAGAGAGAGAGAGAGAGAGAGAGAGAGAGAGAGAGAGACAGAAAGACAGAGAGACAGAGAGACAGAGACAGGGAGGGAGGGAGGGGAAAGAGAGAGAGAGAGGAGGGAGGAGGAGGAGGAGGAAAAGGAGGAAGAGGAGGAAGAGGAGGAGGAGGAGGAGGAGAGAGAGAGAGAGAAGAGAGAGAGAGAGGAGGAGGAGAGGAGGAGGAGAGGAGGAGGAAGAGGAAGAGGAGGAGGAGGAGGAGGAAAGAGAGACAGAGAGACAGAGACAGGGAGGGAGGGAGGGGAAGAGAGAGAGAGAGGAGGGAGGAGGAGGAGGAGGAGGAGGAGGAGGAGGAGGAGAGAGAGAGAGAAGAGAGAGAGAGAGAGAGAGAGGAGAGAGAGAGAGAGAGAGAGAGAGAGAGAGAGAGAGAGATGGAAAGAGGGAGAGGGAGGGAGAGAGAGATTAGAGGAGGGGGAGAAAAGAGAGGGGAAGGGAGGGAGAGAGAGAGGGAAGGAGAAAGAGACAGAGAGAGACAGAGACAGAGATAGAGGGAGATTTGTTTTACTGATCTAGAAATATACTCTCACTTTTCATTTGTACAGTCCCTTCTAAGGAGCACAACATTTCTGATGCAGTGTAAGCTTGCATAAATTTCAAAAGCCATGTAATCATTCATGTAGTGACAAACTAGAGCATTTACCTGGAACTAAATCACATTTTCATGAAGAGCTTTGCACTCAGTGTCTCTCAAAATCTGGGAACATGGATACAAATATGCCAAATGCAATGGAAATTCAACTTGACTCTATGAAGGATTCACTCATCTTGATGTACACATGATAGGATAAATGAAACAGCTTTGAAAGCCTCCATCTTTTTTATGGATTTGGATTTCTTTTCAGAATGTCTTAGTATACACAAAATATATACATTATATTTTGTAGTTCTATGTGTATTACCACGTATATTTCAATACACATATATTCTCCCATATCTATTCACACACACACACACAACACACATATATAACTACATCTTTATTTCAATATAAACATATTGTATAAATTTATATTGATATGATACATGACTGTTTATATTCATAAAGATATTTGGACAGGAATTACAAATCCATGTATGTCTGAATAAATATTTACATGTATTGGGCAGCTAGGTGGTACAGTGGTTAGAGCACCAGCCCTGAAGTCAGGAGGACTATAGTTCAAATCTGGCCTCAGACACTTAACACTTCCTAGCTGTGTGACCCTAGGCAAGTCACTTAACCTCAATTGCCTCAGCCAAAAAAAAAAAAAAAGTTCTTATATCTTTCCACATAAACATGAATGCATACACACAACATACATAAGCAAACACTTACAGATACTTTTACATAAATATATCAATACATAATGCACACAATGCATATGTATACATGTATTGTGCATACAATACATATATACACTCTATAAATATATACAGAATTTATATATACAAATATCTAGATATATCTCCCTAAAATATAGGCACATAATAGTTAAATATTTACACATATGTAATTATGCATTCATATAAATATATATAGAAATGTGTATATATTTATGTATATATGTATACATTTAGAAATATATAAACCTATATTTGTGCTATATATTTAAAATACACCTATACATATTTGTATATATCTGTGTATATGTATGTGTGAACGCATACACAGAAACACAGTAACACACATACCATACACATAAACAATATAATCAACCAGAAAGCAACACGTTGTTTCTGTGTGAGATTCCCTGACTTGATGGATTTGCAGGCAGGAAGACCTCTCATTCTACTTGGCAGCTTTCTGGGATCATAGAATAAGCTTGAGAAATATAGCCATGATCTGTAATTTCATCAGTATGAGGAACTCTCTGAGCAACAACTATTTCCAATAATATTTATCTTTTGTATCTTAGTAGATGAGCCCTGGGGAATGGACTGAGAGTCATAACTTACCCAGGTGTGTCCCATAGTAGTAAGCCTCAGAGGGTGAAATTTGAATCCAGATCTTCCAGTAACCAAGCCTAGAATGCCATCTACTCTACTGAATTGCATCAAATAAACCATCTAACTTGTCTGTGTGCCTTAATTTACTAAAACCCAAACCTTGGGCTCCAGACGTGAAAGCCACCAGGTTAGTGTCCAGCCTTTCTAAATGGCAGTCTACTCTGAATTCCAATCAGCAACTGAATTCCTACTCCCTAGTACACTCTCACCTAATTAGCAGAGAGATGGTTTTTGATTTTACATAATGCATAGGAAGCATTCCCCACTTTTCTTTTTTTATATTTAGTAAATGTCAATAAATCTATGGCAGATAAAAGGGCACCGATAACATACCAGCTATTGAATTTCTATACTTTGTCAAATATATGTACCTCTTAATTCAATAAAGCTAAAAGGCGATGCTCATTGGGGTTTCCCATTCATGAGGCTTGACCTTTCCTTAATGTCAGATATCATTTTCTTTTATCAAGGGACTGTAGTATATTATTTATATAAAGCTAATAATTATTTGGGGAAAATAAATATATTTTGCAGGCAGTAATAGTGAAAAAAAGATAATCAGTGAGGAATTTCTCCATCATGCCAGTGACTTGATATATTTCTTTCTGTGTTTCCATCCCCCCAATTAAACTCACAATACATATATACGCATACATGTAAATATATGTCAACACATATGTACACATGTATGCACATAATATAGTTTTTTCTCCATCTGTAAAAAGAGTAGGTGGATTAATTGAGCACTAAAGTTTCCCCTACTTCCAAATCTATGATCTAATAATGTCCTCTCTTTCAAAAACTACTTATTTCACTTTCAAGGATAAAAACTTTTCTTGGCATCTTGATGTCTTTAAGAGTATTGGAATATGATTATTCTCTGCTGTTCCTTGCTAGCTGGATTAAAAAGAACACAAATTTTCCTATGTCTGAGAGTAAGGAGATAAAAGATGAAGAGCTAGAAATTCTAGATTTTCTGACCAATTCATGATCCATACAACCTGGAAGGTTGATCGTGTCCAATCCTTTCATTATTGTAAATGGGGAAACTGAGACCTAGAGAGGCCAGTCACATGGTTAGTAACTGAGCCATGATTTTAACTTAGGTCTTTGACATCTAAGGATGATACTGTTTCTGCTTTACCCAATTAATGGAGATATATACGGCAACAACCTGAAGGCAACAAAGTAAGTATTTGTTGAATATCTACTGTTTATACAATGCTATGGCATACACTGGAGTGTATACACAAAAATAGTTCCTACAATCCTTTTCCTGGGACAACTTCCAATTCACACATGTACAATGTACACATACCAATTCTACTCAGAAAATCTACTAAGAATACAGCTCCAAGCTTGATGAATTGTTAGTATGCACAGATGTTAACAATAATATCATTTTCATTAATATTCACAGTGTGCTGAGATCCATAGAAGCAATCCTCTGAGCTAACCTTTCACATCTCTATATAATATATGGCATTTTCTCAAAATAATACATGGATGCATCTTAATAAAGCCCTAACCTTTTAATTTGATTAAACCAACATATTCCAAATATTTCCTTGCATGTCTATTACACACAGCAGATGCAAATTGGGTAAAATGATTCACTTCTGGAACACAAAGGAGAAAAGTTCTCCGTTGCTCAAGATAATCTATTGGCAATTTATGATCAGGTATGTCAAGTGTGAAGAGGACATTATTGTATTCAAGTTCTATTGGCGTGGTTCAAGGGCTGGCTTTTCTAGACTGAAGTCCATTTCAGATTTTAGCAAAGTTAAAAATAATCTTTAGATTTCAGGACATTCAAGTTATCTTCAGTTAACTGTTACATTCTTTGACATGGAAATGATACAGAGGCTTATGATCTGGCCTTGGGTGTTGGTCTAAAATGTAAATTTTTGTATTCTACATATTTCCTGGCATCAGAATTCTCTCAAAGGCAGACTGTATTATACTGTGGCTGAAAGAAATATGTGACCTCCATTTCTCTTAATGGGCTATGACCTGAAGAGAACATGGATGTAGCATGGAGGTCAGATGCCTTTTGTTCAGCTTGGGCTTTGCGACAGTTTTAGAAATCCATTTGAGTTAATCCCTGTTGGGACAACATTCTGGATTATCTGCTATGACCCTGTTTTCCCAGAGTAAACATCATATTTCAGATATTTTTAGGCACTCTCATCATGATGATGAGATGCTAAATACAGATGGGAAAAGTCTAATATTTTTGCTGATCCCTAACCCGATGATGCTTCTGTTTATTGGCACATGTCAAGTATCAGCTAGGAGCTTAGACTGCTTTTTGGATGACTAACATCACCAAGAATCAATTAAATACAAATTAATAAGGAATATAATATTCAGATTTTGCATATCGCAACAGTTTAAAAAAAAAAAAAAACAAAACAACTTATGATCATATTTTGCAAGTCCCTTGCAGTTTTAACTCTAAATCTATTTTCCTTCCTGACTGCTTCTTCTTAGTTTCCCTCACTTCTTTCAATACTTCACTCCCTCCCTACCTTTTGAGAGATATCTTTTCTAATTGCCCAAGATTTTAGTGCCCTCATCTCTGAAATTAACCTTCTATATACTCTATATTTCTTTGCTGTTGTTCAGCTTCTTTTTAACTGTTGTGCCCCCTTTTTCATATGTTCTTGGCAAAGATACTGTAGTAATTTGCCATTTCCTTTTCCAACTCATTTCACAGATGGGGAACTGAAGCAAATAGGGTTAAATGACTTGTCCAGAGTCACACATCTAGTGAGTATCTGAAGTTGGATTTGAACTCAGGAAGTTGAGTCTTACTCACAACAGGTCTAGCATTCTATGTATTATGGCGCCACCTAGCTGCCCTATCTATATATATCTAATTAGTAAAATGTGAGTTCCCTGAGGGCAGAGACTATTTTGCCTTTTCATCCTTAGTAATTGGCACAGTGCCTACTATATCTTAAACATGGTTCCTTTTTTTGTTTTTGAGTCTTTTTTTTTGGTATTCCAATGGTGAAACTGATGTGTTTTTAACCTAGGAGTATCTACTGACCATATGTCTTATGCTATATTTAGAGTTCTTAAATATAAAAAAGGAAAATAAGTAGCCTTGCTAGAAAATATATTTAAATTACAAAGATAATCTTTAAGATTAATTTATTATAATTACACAATGTATAATCACATATAATACATTATGTATAATCACACATAATTACAAATAATTAAGATTAATTAATGAAATGTACATTTCTTACTTATATCAGTAGGGAAGTTGGAGTCTATCGATGTTTTAATACAATGTATGCTGTCAGATATGGTTACTCTCTCAGTTGGCATTTTTCCAATGTTTTTCTTCAATACAAAGGTGATTTTTACAATTATGGCTGGGGTTAAGTGATTGAGGAATAACCAGACATCAACAAAATTTTTAAAAAATCAGTTTTGTATTAATTGGATAATGTTCTTTGTAAATTGAATTACTCCAACTGCTTTTATTTGTTTTAAATTTAATCTGAATTATTAACATTTTCCTGTCATTTTCTTAAGTCTAGGCAATCAATAAAACAATAAGTCAAATCTTGATTTTTAGCATTTCCCAGTTTCTGAAGTATAAATGCTCATGTTGAAAATTTTTTTGGTGGAGCTCGCTTCAGCATACCTTGACTTCTAGCATTAAATAATAAAAACCTTTGATCTGTCATGGATTATGTTTTTAGATTTTTTGATTAAAAGATGATTAATACTTTATCCCAAACATTTTATTTTTCTGTGGAGCTAGCTAACTTTGATTTGATTGATACAATACACTGAGTTAATTCATATAATCTTGAATTGTTAGATAGGGAGGAGAACAATAGTGAAGTCACTTAAATTTAGTCTTCTGTATCTGGGTAGAAAGGGTCAGGGATTTTTTGTTTTGTTTGTTTTTTGGCTGGTTAATAGATTTCATTTAGTCAGCTATACAATTGTACAGGATAGTTCGTCTTTGTTCTTGTAAACGTGATTATAATCATGATCAGCAAGCACTTGTACCTACTGTGTCTCAAACACTGTACAAGGCACTGGGGATACAAAGAATGACAATGTAGTCTCTGTTAAAGTAGAATAAAGTCAGGTTTTAAAATATTAGAACTAATAGGGAGCTAATGAAGTTCAGTGAGAAGGGAAGTGACAAGGTAAGACCTCTACTTTAGGAAAATCATTTTAGTGATTATGTGAAGGAAATATTGGAATGGGAAAGATACATTTAAAGGCTATTTATTGCAATAATCCAGAGAAGAGGTGATGGAGTTACTATTAAGAGCATTTGTTACTACTAAGATTACTGGTTACCTGAGGTTGTTCTGACTTGCTTTGTATAGGGATATTCCTCATCTGGAAGTTCTCTATACTAATGAAATCACAGGTCTGGCCTTTATTTCCTATGAAACAAACCTGATTCATTATTTCGGTTCTGAAAGAGTTTTCAAGATTGCTGGGGGGTCTTCGTTTTGTTTCTGGGAGAGAAAGAATATTTGATCTGTACAATTAATTATCTGAGAGTTCAGACTTGGCCATGTTCCCAGTAGAATGTAAACTTCTTGAGAACAAGAAAAGTTTTCATTTCTGCCTTCATTTTCTCATATCTGACAGATAGTGCTTAATGATTATTAAATTGAAATCTTCCCAATGAAAACAAAGGGATATGTTTCCTTTATTTTTTTCAAAAATATCTCTGGATTATTTCCTTTCCCATCCTCTATAAAAAAGGAGCGAGAAGGGAGAGGAAAAACCAGGAGAGAGAGAGAGAGAGAGAGAGACAGAGACAGAGAGACAGAGACAGAGAGACACACAGAGATAAAAAGAGAAAGAGATGGCATTGAAAAAGGAGAGAGACAAAGAGAAACAGAGACAGAGAAAGAAATAGAGAGACACCAACAGAGACAGAGACCGAAAGATAGAGACACACAGAAAGAGACATACATGGAGAAAGAGATAGCAGGGACAGAGAGACAGAGACAGTAGAGATAGAGAAACAGAGACAAAGAGAAACAGACAGAGAGACATATACACACACACAAAAGGCAGTGACAGAAGAGAGACAGAGACAAAGATAGAGAGACAAATACACACAGAGATGGAGAGTCAGAGAGAGACCCACTTAAAGACAGAGACAGAGAGAGCACAGAGAGACAGAGACAAAATCAGAGAGAGACAGAGAAAGACGCACACAGAGAAAGAAAAACAGCATAGACAGAAAAAAGAATGAGATGGAAATGATAGATGGAGAGAAGAGAAAAAGAAAAAAAAAAGAAAAAAATCCTACCAAATAAATTAAAACATTGAAAAGTGTCTGATGGGTATAGGATATAACATCTTATCTACATGCATACATGCATGTGTGTGTATGTGTGTGTGTGTGTGTGTGTGTGTGTGTGTGTGTGTATGGGCATGTGCTGCCTTCGTTTTTCATGGCCATAATCTCTCATTTATATATGAAGAAATAGAACACATTTTTTTCAAATTTATTCTTGCTAACTAAAAACATAGTTTTATTGAATAGATTTTCCAGCCATTTGAACCTTATCATTTGGTTGAACATATGAATTTCTTAGAGGCATTTGGTTTTTGCCCTGCATCCCTATGCTATAGTCCATCTGGCCCATTGTGAGTACTCAGTATATTTTCACAGATCCAGAGCTGGAAGGAAAACCATCTAGGGATAGCCATCAGAGGCCATCTAGTCCCATCTTCTCATTTGAAGTTGAAGAAGCAGAAGCATGAGGGATTCAATGACATGTCCCGGGAAACACTGATAGTGTCAGTGGTAAAAATAGAACCTTGGTGCTTGAAAGTCAAAGTATATACTTTTTCTACCACATCACATGGTATTGAATTAGACAGATAGGATGGTAGTTTGTATTCTTTCACTTTCAAATCTGACATAAAGAAATCAATAACTAAATTCCTTCTGATGAAGGGAAAAATTTGGACTTGTAATATCTTGAGTCTTCACACCAGTACATTTTGATCAGAGGATTTGGACATGATGAACTTCTCCAGCACCAGGCCAAAGAAGTTGTTTCTTTTGTTTGGTCTTTGGAATAGTCCAACATTGGGATGTGATGATGCAATGTCAGTGGGATTCTGGTCCTGTTGAATTTCCCTTTGCATTCTCATTAGAATGAAAGCTTCTTAAGAGTCAAGCTACTTCTTTCTGTGTATCTGTATCCACAGTGCCTAGTATAGTCCTAAAAGACATATCGCAGGTGTTTAATAAATATTTTTGAACTGACTAATTAAACTCTCTGTCTAGGTAATCCATACATAGTGAGCTTTAATAGCAACAGAAGCAGTTTATAGTCTCTGAACATAGTTCTGAGATCTATCAGTAACCTATCTTAAGTAGTATTTTATATTGATTCTCAACTCTTCCAAAGTTTAAAATATGGATAAGTGATACACACAAGCTAAGTCCCAGAACAGTGATCACTTAACATACAGAGGGCATGACATTTGATTATATCAAAGCTTCTCCAAATGCCAAGAGAAATCTGAAGAAAGATATTTGATATTGACTTTAAAAAGGTCCGCATAGATAAAATTAATAAATCTTATTAAAGTGTATTTTAAGGATATTGATTTTAAAGTGGAAATACACCACAAAGAGAGTCCTTTGATAAAGGCCAATGTGTAAAATTCCTTTTAAAACCATAGTTACTGTAATTATATGGAGCATTTTACAAGCAACCGGGGACTGCTTTGGATAGATGACTGGAATTTAATCAGTCACCGAACACTGATAGTTTTCACCCCACCTCAATCCTCTGTGTCCCCTATCCCAACTCATATATTGGAAGCCCAGTTTTAGGGCAGATCTATTCAGATTGGAAGCTTTTCTGATAACATTTGATCTCTCATTGAGCCCTTGCCAAAAAAGTGACTTTTTATAGATTTCCCAAAAGATAAAAAGAATAGGGTGATTTTCCTCACTGACATAAGTCTTTCTCCTCCCACCTCCCCTATTTCATTTCCAGAAAACTTAATTCAGTGACCTAGTATACATTTTGTATTCTCATGGAGCATTATGTATGAAATGCATAAAACATCGGTTTGTTAATGTTGCCACCTGAGACTATAAGATAAAAAAGCAGGCAGATCCCTTTGTACTCTAAGGACATAAGTGCTTGTCCTGAGCCTCTTTAAAATACAACTCACTTCATCTCCAAGTATTGGGGTTTTTATTTGGATTAAGTGGCCCAGACCTGCCCATCAGCAGAAGGGAAAACTGAGCTCAACACGGCTCTGAAGGCGCTGGAAAATAATTACAAATGATGAATGTGAAAATTAACCTACCTCTAGAGTTTGTGTTTTACAAGTATGAAATCGATCAGTTTATCTCCCAGCAGATTTAAAACATATCTGATTATTTTTGATGGTTCAAGATGTAATGCTCTGAAACTCTAAATAGAATTCTTAGAGCTTACCTTTATTAAAATCTGAGGATCTGAAAATATAGCTGTCTGCATTGATTACTATATTTCTGCTTTGGAAAAAAATGACATCCTTAATTCACTGCTTGTTGTTTGCAGGCTCATTATTGTGCTTAATATACCTCTGTCCCTAGAATAAATTGAGGACTTTTTTTCTCCTGTTGTAGCATGGTTCATTTATACTGGGATTCTTAGAATGCTTCTGGGTTGGAGTGTGTGACATCTGATTCCTAGAGATCAATTCTTAGCTGTTAAAGATCATGAAGAATGACTCATTAAAACAGTTAGTACATGACAAATAATAACATTTGTGTTTAGTATGAGAATTTATCAGACAGTGCACTTATTCCTGAAACCTGATTGAAAGTCTACTTGAACCTATTTATTAATCAGTCAGTGCCCTGGCTTTAACAAATTGTTTTATTAAAGAGCTCTAGTTATATTAAAATTTCCCTGTATGTGATAGGTATTATACAGCACTATCTCTGAACCACAATCATAAGTTAAACACTTATTACCGAAGACTAGAATATATGAAAGAAAAAAATAAGCTTTATCTTTTTAAGGCTGTAGATTGTTTCATTGAAAATTTCTGACTATGATAAGCACAGGAGCACCTACCACCTGGTAATGTGGTGCAGTGGATTCCAATAGGCTTCTGATTATAATAACCATGATGATCACAAGAGTTTACATTTATTAGGAAGAAACTGGAGCTGTTTAGACAAGAGAAGAAGGGATGCTTGAGGAACATAATTGTCCTAAATATTTGTACTATTTTTTTTATGGCAGGTGGTTTCAAGGCATTCTATCTAATCTCTACCAATCTATGTATCTATCATCAATCTATCTACAAACACACTCATATACAAATATCTGTCTTCATATGTATGTATATATAGATTATGTATACAATTATACTAAAAGCTATCTTAGCCCAATATTATGTTAGCTTAGAAAAGTTTCAAGAGTAGGTCTGATGATTGCCTACATATTTATTACCCAAAGACCTATCTAATAAATGTGATGCAGTTTATCAGTAGGTCAGCTATGGAGTGATTAATTCCTTGCCCACAGTAACTTTTGAGGACTATTTACAAAGTTGTAAAGTAGCTGTGATCTATTTTGATGAAGGGAGCCCCCATGGTCATGACATTACGGATTTTTGAATTGTTGAATATTATGACTACCCAGTGGAGGCCTCACAACATTTACAAAGTTCCTTAAATCAAAACGCTATTGGGTTAAAAAAAAATGCTTTAACAACAACAAAAATCTCTGCAAATCATAAATTGTCTTTACCTTTAGTGACCTAACTTAATGACTATAAGTTTCCTGATGGCAGAGCAGCAAGGTAGAGTAGTTAAATTGCTAGAGTTGGAATCTGGAAGACCTAAGTTTGAATTCTTCCTCAGATACTCACTAGCTGTGTAACTCTGGAGAAAATTTTTAAACTTTGCCTCAGTTTCCTCTTCTATACAATGGAGATGATATTGATTTATATCTTATAGAGTTGATGTAAAAATTAAATGATAAAACAAATGTAAAGAGCTTTGCAAGTCTTTTGTAAGTTATATATTTTAACATGTAAAGTATGTAGTTTAATACATAAGCTATGTTTTAATTATATGCAAAAGCTGGCTATCACTTTTATCATAGCCCCTGATACTCAGCAAATATTTATTGATCAGTCAGTTGATTCTTTTTAGAAATTAGTTTCTTGACTTCAGAATCTGGAGCTAAAAGGGACCCTTTAAGATAATCTTGTCCTACTACCCTATATGACACCAAAATTTCTTAGCCATCATTCCCTAATAGATAAATGATAATCTCTGAATAATTCTAGACATTATCTCCTAGTGGGAAGAGAGCAGACCAACTTATTGCTACAAGCTCCCAGTAAGAGATTTTTCATAAAGTGGACCTGAAACTGGCATTTTTATACATTTTACTCTATGCTTAAGTGTGGGTTCATTCATTGATTTAAGGAAATCTTCTTTAAGAAAATTTGAAGAGACGGAGAATGGTTTGGGAGTTGGAGGGATTGGGGCAGACTTTGAAGAGAAGGTAGCACCTGAATTAGGCCTTGAAAAATGAAATTTCAAAAGGTAGAGACACAGAGAGAGTGCATTCCAGACTTTGGAGACAGATATGTGAATGCACAGGGATGAGTTTCAGGAGGTTGAAACACATAATACATGAAGTGGGGGGGAATGAGAAATAAATCTGAAAAATTTAAGTTGGCGTTACATTTATGAAGAGAGGGTCTTAAATTCCAGGCTAAGGAAATTCTATTTTATTCTATTGGGAATCATTGAAAGTTTTTGAATAAAGTTACAATCTGTTGCAACCTGATTAATGACACAAATCAAATCGGCCCTCTCTTTTGCCTCTGTTTCTTCTTTTAGTATTTGAAGGCAGTTATCTAATCCCTTTGAATTCAAACCCTATCTCATTTTGGTATCAGCCCCTCTAACCACAATGTAGCTTATTACTGTACCCTTAAAAAGGGATCTTTATGGGATGGTTCACTGGGAGGGAGAAGAGACAAATTATGGTGATATCAACCAGGCAGTTAAACATTTATTAAGTGCCTACAGTCTGCCAGACACTATGCTAAGTACTGAGGATACACAAAAGAGGTAAAGATAGTGTTTGCTTTCAAGGAGCTTACAATCTAATGGGAGAGACAACAAGGAAACAAATATATACAAAGAAGCTATAAACAGGAAATAATAAAAAGATGGAAGTCACAAGAATTAAAAGGATTTGGAAAAAGCTTTCTGTAGAAGAGGTAATTATAGCAGGGACTTACAGGAAAGAAGTCTGAGAAGTGAGGAGGTGAAAATGAAGAAGGAAAACATTCCAGGGGGACAGACAGAGAAAATGCATAGAGAAAAGAGATGGAGGATCTTAGTGGCAGAATAAGATACAAAAAAGCAAAATTTATTTAAAGAGTTTTTTTTTAATGTACCAAATATTGAACATTATACTTCAGACATAGATTTGATGCCAAAGAACAGTTAAACAAAATAGTTTAATTATTAATGTGATAAACAGTCAAAATATTTCATTTATATCTAAATTACATTTGGTCCACTCCTTCCTTTAAACAATACCATTCCTTCTCTTCTTTAAACAATACCACCCTATTGTTCATATTAAACTTGTGGTCAAGCAAAATCCTCTAACTTATTTTTCATATGACTTGTTGCCAAGCTAGAGTCTCTTATGTCCAGTGCTTGTGTGTCTGAATTTTTAATCTAAATTGGGGACTTTATATTTTTTTCCATTTACATTCCATTTAGTTGGTTTGGGCCCAATTTACCAGTTCAAAAAGAAAATGTCAAATCTTTATCCTATCATATAGAACATTAATTATTACTACTAGCTTTGTGCCATCTGCAAATATGAGAAACAGATCTTCCATGTCTTAAAAAAAAAAAAAAGTGACATATATTTAAAAGGCAAAAACAAAGAGAAATCTTGTGGTATTCTATTGTAGATCCTCTTCCAGATTGACATGAAAGTTCTTAATTAGTATTGTGCTAGAAAACTTGGCATAGTGGATAGAATGCTGGACCAAAAGGCAGGAGACTTCTTCTTCAATCCAGCCTCAAATACTTACTAGCTGTGTGATCCTGGGCAAATCATTTAATCCTATTTGCCTCAGTTTCCTAATCTGTAAAATGAGCTGGAAAAGAAAATGGAATAACACACCAGTATTTCTGTCAGTGGGGAGTTGGACATGACTGAACAACAGCAATAAAAGAACTCTCTGGAAAAAAGAATATATATTCAATAAACTTTGAAGTTTAATCTGCAATATTGATACATTCACCATCTTTTTCTTAGACAATTGACAAACTAATAAATGGATGCCTGATGTGTAGCATTTGCTGATTCACAAGGTATAAAAGCTTCTGCTGAAAATATAGCCATTGACTCTAACCAGCTACTGAGTGCTAGCTCCCAGTTTCTTAAACTGTGACTCCATATGAAATCTTGTAACTGAATGTGGGAATTGCAAAAGTATGACTTATCATCAGTAAATGTTTGATTTGTACATCTATTTTGTATACCTATACATCTGGATAGAAATTTCTTAGGTGACAAGGGGTCATGAGTAGAAAAAGTTTAAGAAGCTCTGCAGTCTAGTTCACCTGTGCATCAATACTATTGGTTATGGCTTCTTAAACAAAGTTTATTTTAGGCAATTTTTATAAATTTGATAAAATTATGTACTCGTGTAGGAATTTATTTTTCTGGACTCTGTGTGTATGTATTAGAGTTGTATATAGGTATATATGTATACACATGTATATATAAGTATACCTACATTACATACATATATATGTGCATATACTAATATAATAAACATGTTAATGAATATCAATATATCACATATTTATATTAGAATATGCTAGAGTACATATTTATTCAATGGGAGTAAGATAATGAGAGGAACAGATTAATAAGAAATTAGGTAAAATAACATTAATTTTATCTTTAAATAACCAAGTACTAATCAAATAAAAGCTGTATATTTGAAATATGTCATGCTTAAATATGATTGCTTAAAATATTTATTTCTTTAAATTCAAAAATGAGTTATTTAGGTCACAGGATTGGTGTTTTTAGAGAAGAGGATGGGGCAATAAACAGATGATAGCAGGATATCCCAGAAGTAATGATCAATATAGACAGGGTTCCTATGATTGAGCGGAACATGGAATTAAAGAAAAAAGGCCTATCAACCCTTGGGGAACAGAGTCAATTTGCCCAAAACACCAATAGCGCTAGCAGGTTTGAAACATGGTTCAATGATATCTCGAAGTATACAAAACATTTTTCTCCCATTTATTCAGTGAAACTAAGAGTGTACATCTTATTATATATAAAGCTCATTTATTATGCTGGAAACACTAAACTAAATACTAAAACTAAGAGGTTATAAGTTTTGCCCAAACTCAAATAGCAGGAAATACTTGAATCCTGGTATTCTAATTTAAAGGCTGATTTTTTTTTTTTTTAATTCTACATGGCTATTAGTAGTTATAGCAAGACCTACCAGACATTTACATAGTGATTTATGGTAAAAATAAATAAGTAGATAGACAGATTGATTGATTGATGGATGGATATATAGATAGACAGATAGCTAGATAAGAATAGAGATAGAGAAATAGACAGGCAGACAGGCAGGTAGATAAGATAGATAAATAGATAGATGGAAAAGCAGATAGATAAATAGATAAGATAGATAGACAGACAGACAGGCAGACAGTCAGGTAGATAGATAGATAAATAGATAGATGGAAAAGCAGATAGATAGATAGATAAGATAGATAGACAGACAGGCAGGCAGGCAGATAGATAAAACACCACCATCACCACCAAAACTCAAAACTTTGTGTGAGATCTTGGACAAGTCATTTAACTTCTTTTGAGTTCCCATTTTTCCCCTATAAAGTCATGAGATTGGAAGAGAGCATGTTGTTATTCAATCATTTTCAGTCATGCATGACCCTATTTGGGATTTTTTTTTTTTTTTTTTTTGCAGAGATACTGGAGTGGTTTGCCATTTCCTTCTCAGCTCATTTTATAGGAGTGAAAACTGAGGCAAACATGGGTAAGTGACTTCCCTAGGATCACACAGCTAGTAAGTGTATGAGTTTAGATTTGAACTCAGGAGCATGTCTTCCTAACTTGAGACCCAGTGCTCTATCCATTGCTCCAGTTAGCTAACTTTAAATTTAATAAAGTTTCCAGAAGTGAATCTCACATATAGGTCATTCACTTATAAAAGCAATAGAGTATTCCTTTCCAGTACAATACAGCTGTCTACTTGTAGTGATTAAATTAAATTGGAGAACTGCCCAATTTCTATTCACTTTATTCTTATGAAAAAATAAAGGTCTATAGCATGGCCAAAGATAAATGGCTTATACGGCTATTGCTATTAGAATTTCCAGTCAATGCTACTTAAATCCTTTTGACTATGTATATAGTCTGTCTTTCTCAGTCAGTGGGCAATTTTCACACCAACAATGTGCCTAGAAATGATTCAAAGACAAAAGTAAAATAGTTCCTGCCCTCAAGAACATTTTATTTTTTCTGATGAGACAACATGGACGTATAAAAATATTTGATCATTGGAATGAATATCAGTATTTGTTAGTCAAAAATTCTGACAATAGATTGTTTCTAACATAGTCATATACTATACTGTTCATAATAGAGTCAAATACTTAAAAAAAGTAAGTCATTGTATTGGTAATTATCAGGTGTGTTTGTTGCAAAGGGATATTGTATATTTAATTTTATATATTTGATGAATTCCATATAAGTCATCATCCCTGATATTTAATGCATTTTACTAAATCTTGTTGTTGCTCAGTCATTATTCAATTATGTCCCCCTCTTTGCAAGCCTCTTGGGTTTTCTTGGCAAAAATATTGATTTGCCATTTTCTTCTCTAGCTCATTTTAAAGATGAGCAAACTGAGGCACACAGGATGAAGTGAATTGCCCAGGCTCACGCAAGTAATAAGTGTCTGAGATCAGTTTGAACTCAGAAAGATGATGAGTCTTTTTCATTCCAGACCCCAAACTCTCTACACTATTCCACTTAGCTGCCCCCTACTAGATCCTAACAACCCTTTCTGATATTTATGACAAGTATCATGACTGACTCCCTTCTCCCGTTTTCTTTCTCACTCTGATTCTTGAACAGTAAGTAAAGTAACCCTCCTATTGCTGCCTCTGGACACAATGTGTCTTTAGCTCATATTATTGTTCACATCACCCCTGTAACTTTCTAGACCAAAATATTGTTCTATAGCTAACATTCCCCTAATTCCCTTTCTCCTCCTATGAGAATATAAGCATCTTATCTTTTGTTTTTAATTGTGTCCCCAACACCCAGCACAATGTCTGACACCTAGCAAGTGCAGAAGGCATTTTCAATTACTCATTAAGACAGTCGGTCATTCCTTGAGTCATTCACCCCCATTTTACAGATGAGGAAATAGAATCAGAAAGAAACGTTTAACTCTCTGAAGAATTCTTTTCCTGTTAAACAATTAGTAAATGTTAGAGATGTGACTTAAATTTAGGGTTCCCTTGATTCCAAGTACAATGCGATTTCCAATTATAGTCAGATTAAGCATGGGCAGAATGCTGGAAAATTAAAGTGGGTTACAATTGGGAACACATATATGTGCATGAGGATATATGGATGGGAGTTGCAATGCATTCTGAAATAAATATACTGTTGGTTAAAAGATATACCTTATTGAATAAAAGAAAATTAAGCAATCATAGCCTGTTTGATAAACATATAATTATGCTTCCATATATATGTTGATATACTATACATACTAGACAGTCCTCAATTTTTGAGCTTTTTCAGCTCTAAATGTTCATTCTTTAAGTTTTCTCTAAAAGCTTATAGAGTATAAAAGAGAAAGTGAGGACTTTGTTGTCAGAGGATCTGAATTAGAATCGCTTCCTATATGACCTTACACAAATGGCTTTACCTTTCTGGAACTCAGTTTCCTTATCTTAAAATGTATTGTATTTGATGACCTTTCAAGTCTCTCCTACTCTAAATTGAGCTATGACTCTAAACTTGGGTCACATTGCTATCAATTGTGATGAGGTTTCTAGTTCTGAAGCCCATTTAACCCCAAATGTATTGAATGTGTATAGCAATCATACTATATCATATAGCACTTATGCTATTTATTTAAATGCTATTTACATATACCATTGAGGCATAGTATAATAGGAAGCAGATTGTAAATAGAGACCTGATTTAGAATCCAGGAAACTTGTCTTGAATCCTATCTCAGATAAGTACTGGTTTTGTGACCTTAGACAAATACTGGTTTCATGACCTTAGGTATTCACTTAAACTCTCAGTGATCTAGATAGTTCTGAGATTACAGAGAAGATGCTGACCTTGGTAGAGGCAATCTCCTCCCCCCAAAATTCCCTACACCAATGAAATCATAGAGCCAGATGTTAGCCTATTTAAATAGTATATTTGCATACTATGTAAGCACATAATTTGCTATTATTTTCTTTCAGATATTCCTCAAATTAGAGTTTTTCAGCTTTTTTTTTTTTTGGTCATGGATTGGTGATAGTCTGATGTGAAGCCTTTAGACTCCTTAGAATAATGTTATTAAATGCATTTTTAAAAATAGATGGGGTTACAAAGGAAGTTCAGTATGCTGAAATTTTTAAGATATTAAGAAAAACACAATCAAAGAGCCTACATTAAGAAATTTTACCTGAAAACTTCATCCCCAAATCAGTGGTAGTCTTGACTTTTCAACATCTATTTGCAACTTTAATTTTTATTGGGGAAAAACTTTTAAGTATGGCCTTAGAACAAAAATCAGTAGCACCTCTCCCTTCAACTTTTGTTTTCCCTTGAGGAGAAGTTGGATATTTCTGGGCATAAGTAACCTATAATTCTTTATGTGGACCTTGTTTTCTTCATCTGTTAAATAAAATGGTAGGACTTCATAGCTATCATCCCCTTTGCCTTTGGAAACTAAAAGTTTAAAAAAATTATAAGAGACAGGATTCAAGAGGATAGGAAAAAAAAAAAATACTAAGTCTTGGCCAAAAGTTGGTAAAAACCTAAGGACAAAGGATGAGCCTCTATATGTAATATTTAGAAATTAATCTGGTGGAATTGATTATATTTAATCTTCCTTGACTCCCCCATGCCTCACACAACTTATTTTAAGAAAATAAAAAAAGCAGATCTGTCAAGAAGAACCCTTGAAAAAGACATTCAAGATAGGCTCTCTTGGTAATGCAAGAGGGAATAATTTCCAAAAGGCCTAAGAAATGACCTACCTAGGTTAGGGTAATTGGAAAAGAAGAGCTGAGATGTAAACACAGTCAACACATAGCCAGGATAAGTAACTTCAGGAAGTCTAAGATAAACTATGTGACATGTCAATCTGTTTTTATTTTTATTATTTTTACCAAGCCTGAAAAATTATCCCACCTAAAGCACAGCAACTTTTCTGTATTTTTCAGATTTAGGGAGATGCCTCAGATTACTAAGAGATATAGTGATTTGGCCATGGTTGCATGGTTCAGAGATCTCATCTCCTGTGCATGATGACTATCACCTTTATGAAAATAAATCTCAGATATATTCTCAGATCAGCTCTCGCTTCTCTCTTAAGCTCCAAATTCCCTTTTCCAGATGCCTATTGAATATAGAGATATAAATGTTCCAAAGACTCCAAAGATCTTCAATTCAACACGTCCAAAATTGACCTCATGATTATTCCCCTTGAGCCTTCTCCTCTTTCTAACTTCCTTATTATTGTGAAGGGTACCACTATCCTCCAATTACCCAAGCTTTTAACTTAGGGGTCATTCCTAGCTCTTCACCCACTCTCTTTACATTCTATCAGTTGCCAAGTTTTTCTGTCCTAACTTCTCTCTCTTATGTTCCTTTCTCTGTTGTTATCGTTTTGTTGGATCTCATTGCCTCATCCCTAAAATAATGAACCAGCTTTCTGTTACTCTCCCTAACTGTATCTCTACATATTCTAGTTCATGCTCCACTTAGCATCCTCCAATTGTTCTTCATAAGGTACAAATCAACTCCAATTCAATCAACTTCAGTATCTCTATATTGCCTCCATGATCAAATATAGAATCCTTTATTTTGCTTTTCCCTTCCCTTTTAAACCTTTATAATTTGGCCCTTTCCTATGTTTTCCCTGGCTCCTTATATCTTATTCCTTGTCCTTCGCCCTTACTCTATGATGCAATGACATTGACCTCTTTTTATTGTTCCTCACACAGAGCACACATATTCTCTCTAGGTCCACTGTTCCTTAGTGTCCTTTATTGGGGAGCACGAGACAGTGACACTGAAGGTGGGCAGGGTTTGAGGTTCTGGATTGCACTATGTGGTCCCATAGATAAAACAATGGATTTTGAATCAGAAGACTTGTGTCCAAATGTTGGATTTGCCATTTAATGTCTTTGCAACTGTAGGTATATTATTTAATATCCATGGGCCTTTTCCCTTATTTACAGAATGAACAATTTGGATTGGAAATCTCCTTCCAGCTCTAGAGTTTTGACCCTATGATAAAATATTCTCTTCTGAGATCCTTTCTATTTTTATACTCTCTAGTCCCCACATTTCCATGCTTATTTATTAGTAGATGTGGTTCATATATGAGATGTTCCTAATTCAAGGGCTGATAAACATAAATCGTTATATGCATATAAATACATGAGGCAATTCCCTATCAAGTATATTCCAGGGGAATATTTTCTACAGTTTATCCATCCAAAGTAGATAGTGTCCATTTTCAAAGCCTTCTAAGGGGGACAGGATCCACTATTAACTTTATGGAGTTCAATTTATGTACCTTAGAAGAATCAAGGACTGAATTAACCTTACCAATACTCTCAAACAACATAAATTCCATGGACAGCCTAAAGAAGGAACATCTACTTGCTGCAGTTTCATTATTCTATTCCCCTCACCCCACACGAGGGAATAAGCTATGAAAATGGAAAAAATGTGATTGACTTAAACAACAACAACAATACAATATACCCAGCTATAATCAGTGTAGAAAATCAAGGAAATTTCCAGATGAAAGTAAAAATAGACATTTTTAAATTGTCTTGGGTAACATAAGTCTACCAAGGGGAAAGATAATTTTGTTTCCTTCTGGACATTAACTGAGTTTATCCACTAAACCATAGCCACCCAAAGGTAATTAAAATAATGCAAAATTGATCCAATAGCTGTATAATGAAGTTAACTAATTACATGCTGTTTGAAACATTTTAACAACTATAGTTCCTTTTAATGTGGTTAATTTTATTGGGAAAAATAAACAATAAGGTTTTGTTAAGGCAATGTCTCCTCCTTTCCACCTTCTTTTTATTTAGTACATAACTCTATGGTATTTAAAATAGGATAGTTAAACTAGTTAGGAAAGAAGGCAACTTTTCCCTTTAAACAAATCAAAAACAAATTTCAGGAGGAAAAGAAATTTTACCAGATGGGAAATAGACAACAGTTTTATTCAGTTTCTTTGCTTTTGGGTAAAATCCTAGTCTTAGGTCAACTGCTTTAGTCACTACATCTGTGCCTTCTTTAAAATCAAGAAGTTAAGTAAATTAAATGTATATTTTTTTCTTCCCTCTAAATAGTCAGGCTGATTTTTGTGCAAAATAGAGATGTAACACAGCCAAACATCAATTTGACTTTTTAAAAGTCATTTTCATTTAGTCATTTCTTTGCTAAATATAGATAAATATACTCAACATATAAAAAACTTACCTGACTAGTGCTAGCTAGACTCTCATTTTTCCTGGATTCATCCATTCTAAATGGAATATAGTATAGTATGCAACCAATCAACAAGCACTTATTAGGCACTTAGCATGTACTCACTGCCAAGAGATATTAGGGGACAATACAATGACAATCCCTTCTCTTGGCAACAGAATAAATCTTTTTTTTTTTTTTTTTTCAGAATAAATCTTAATAGAAGAAATACCTAGTTGTTAAATAAGGTAGTTAGGGAGGGAGGGCACACACAGCTGGAACAATCAGGCAAATGTTGGTGAATATTGTTCCATGAATTTGGAGTCAGGTGATCAGTTCTTATCTCTGATCTTTACTATGATCAGTCACTTAAACTTTCTGAGATTCGTCCCTGATCTGCAAAAACAACTAGTTTTATATAATACTTCACTGACAAAGTGATTTTACAAACTTCATCTTATTTTGTCCTCAAAACAACCCTGGGAAGGATATTAGTTCTGCTTTATAGATGCTTTGTGACTAGTCTAGCACTGTGAAAAAAATGATTATCAATAGACAATTATGGGTAAGATTCGGGATTTTTCCCTGTCCTATTTTTTTGTTTGAAACCTGGTCTTTGAAGAACATTACTAATCCCTGCCAAAAAATTATCCCATGTAGACCATTTTATCTAGGTGGATTCCTACCCATTGTGTTGTACTCAGATTTAAGTGGGGAGAAATTCCTTGAGTAGATCATCCAAAGCTGGGGGTAAATTAAAAGTAAAGGACATAATAAAAGTTAAATCCCCAAGCTCTTCATCAGAATGGGTCCACCTCTCATTGCAATATTCATTATTTTTTATTAATTATTAACTAATCAGAGTTGTTTAGCATCCTCAGAAACACCCACTCTTCAATGAATCCACTGCCATGACTGGTCTTTGGCATTAGAGAATATCACTGACCCTTTTATTAATAAAGTGCTATCATCATTAATAAAATGATTAATTACTCAGATATGATGTCTCTCAGAGATTTTAAACCTCACTTCTATCTACGGTAAAAATGTCTACTTTACAGGGTTGTTGTGAAACTTAGAAATAATATATTGGGACCCTGTAGCAACAGAGATATAATTCACATTGGTTACTCTTTCTTAAATAAGGATCTCTCTCGAAGTACACCACATATATGTGTCTATTTATCCCAAGGACACTTTATTTGTTAGATAACATTTAGGGAAGGGGAAGGGATAGGGAAGCAGTGGTGTGGTGGAAGTAGCTCAATATCAGCCCCTATTCAATTGTTAAATCTGCAGTCTGAGCATTTATACCTCAGAAATGAGCAAACATTACAAATCAGGACTTGATTTACTGTTTTTTGATTGTCTAGACTTAAAGAAGTGATGAAGAAAATGTTAATAATGCAACTTAAAAATACATCATGTTCCCTCACCCCTACCCCCTAAAGTCTATTGTTACACATTGACAAACATTCCTGCATGGGGTGGCTAGGAATGCTTTGTTGCTTGACATTTCAGTAAATGCTTTTGCTTTGAGTTAATTGTGTCAACTGGATGGGAGTAAAGGTAAACCCATTAGTGGAAGCTAGAGAGATAATAATTTCAAGTGCACACATGCACAGAATACCTAGAACCTGACTGGATTAGATATGTACCAGCAGACCCACTGTGGGAATATAAATTGGGGGTACTTCAAAAGGGGGAGCCACACATAGTGAAGAGCTTTGCAAGCTTTAAAAGTGCTTCAAAACTATTACTTTTAGTTAATAATTGTACAATGAGATGCTGAAAAAAAAGTCAGGATTAAAAGAATTTGGAGCCTGAGGGTGTTAGAAAGGAAAGAAAGAAATGGACAAGTGTAGAGTTATTGTAATAGCTCCTCTTCTCTCCCCAAAGAAAGATGATCATTTTCCCTTTCAAGCAGGCATTTATATTTTGGACCATCATTTTTTAGATTCTGATTGCCTGATGATTCCCCCAAACCCTTTAAAGATCTATAAAGTTAAACCTATTTTCATAATATCTTTTAATTTCCAACATATTTAATATTTATAGATAAAATCCACATAAAAGCTCTCTGTGGGGAAGCATCAGTTATAATTTTTTAGAGTATAAACGGGTCCTGGGACTAAAAAATAATTGAGAACCATTGTTTAGAAGGAAGTTTACAGTACCACTTGCCCTTAGGTATTTTCCCATTCATATTCTTTCATCAATTCATCATATCTCACAATGTTTTATTTTGAAAATTAAAAAAAAAAATCCCATTATTTATGTCACTCCTGAAACTCAAAAGCTGGTATAAATAACACTTTGTGATAAAAGAATTAAATACAAATATCTGTTGCTATTACACAGAGATAAACAAGTAATACATTGGAACTATACATGAATCTGTTTTTTGATCTTAATGAAGCAAGTCACCCATTATACTGAGGTTAATTTGTTGACTCATGATTTCCACTTATCCAATGATATACTGAATCATAGGAACAAACCTCTACATCTAATCAGTTTTTTTTTTTATTGAATCCTGACCTTTAATCCACCTTCTTCTTGATTATGAATGACAGTGACCTTTATCTAATTTAAAGCAGACACTCTGATGCAAAAATATGCAAACTACACATGCAAATTCTGAGTTACACTAAAGATGTGCATAATCTACTGGGGAGAGATTATTTTTCAGAGACATTTATATTAAGGCCTAGTAAGGTAGCCTAGAGTAAGTGAATTAGTCTATAGTGGAATGGTTTGGTGAAAGGGTTGCAAAGACTGAATGAATGCTATTTATTATGTATTTGCCTTCTACTTAGAGTCCTGAAATGCCAATATAAATATTAATTTTTATTATTCTATTCAGCAGCTCTTATCATTCATGATATGGTCTTATTACAATTAAGTCAGACAAAATTATTTTTCAGTAGGATTTGAATATCTATTAATGTTTCCTTAAAATTTGTATTTTGGGACACAGAAAACTTGGCAAAATTTAGGGTGTGTGTGATGGTGGTATTGGTATGCATATGGAAAGGGGATGGTGAAGTCATTTTAGTACCTCATCTCATTAAAAAGAAAGGTTATACTAGGTGCAGGGAGCAGTTTTTAAGATATATTTAGAAAATACTATAGCAAAAGAATTAAAATTTTTGAAAAAAAAATCAAAACAAATATTATGTTTGCACAGAGAAAGCCAGGCAGTTCCTATTTCCCCTCTTTCTCTCTCCCTTTTGTGCTGATATTACTAGGACAGCTCTGTCATGGGCAGATGCTGAGCAGCAGCCTAATCTGTCTAATCTGCTCTTCCTTCCTTAAAAGCCCTTTTCAATGCTAGGGTCTGAATTGTTTATTGGCAGTTATTTTCTTTTTCCTGAAAGAAAAACAGGTCAGAAATGCATAAAATAAAGAAATGTGTATCTTTTTCTAGCAGTAATCTCTATCATTTGCCAGCCATCCAGTCTTCCATCTATCTTTCCATTCATCCATCCATCTATCCATCTATCCATCCATCTCTCTCTTATCTATCCATCCATCCATTTCTCTGTCTCTCTCTCCTTCCCTATTTCTCTCCCTCCTTCTCTTTCTCCCTCTCTCTTCATTATTATCTATTTTTCTATCTATCTATCTATCTATCTATCTATCTATCTATCTATCTATCCATCTATCTGCCTACTTACCTACCTACCTATCAAAGAGATGAAAATGATGTCCCAGCATGAGCTCAGGGAGAACATTTCCCTGACAGAACCCGACCAAACGCTACCTGACAAGAGCATGTACTTCCCCGATTAACAACAGGGGGCTGTCAGATTGCTATTCCTGAAATAAACAGATTTACCCTGACAGATAATCAGCATTTCGCACTGCCTAATACATGTTTATCTTCCACTATTGACATAATTACACTAAAAGTGCACTTAATATAATCTTTCATAGGAAATTAAACAGGTTTTAATGATACACTTATAATGGATTGAGGGGCAGAGTTGAGAGAGAGAAATATCGATATGAGAGGTTTGGGGAGAACACATACATGAAGCGATGACGAACAAATCAATGGAAATCAGCAGGATCGATGCCTGCTTGAGTTTAAAGAATCCATTTGCATAATTTCAAAAGCAAGGGGAAAAGCCAGGAAAGTGATGGAATGCTCTTGTGACATGATACCATGATTACTCGGCTTTCCCCCCTACTTTCTGTCTGCTTGTGGGTATATGTGTGCTAATCTACAAAGAAATTCATCTCCTAAGATTTTTACCAAAAGAAAAAATAAAAGAGTTTTGGGGTGGGCATTTTTGAGGGGATAGATTTTGTATTTTGCTAACCTATAATCGAATATTTCAAAAGGCTCTGTCTGGCCTTTGAACTCCCCAGGTTGAAATAGAGCCTACTCAGAAGGTGTGGGATACTCCTATTGACGTGCATGTTCACCATTCTCCATGGAAATTGAGCAATCACTGTAACTAGTACCTATCACTGAAGTACCTGGGAGGTTTGACAAGCCTGCCATTTCAAGAGCCATACAAATTAGCATGAGCCCATAGGCCTGGGGCCTAAGGATATTACATGGGGCCTGAAAGAAATCAAGCTGAGCAAAAGTAATAATTTTAATGAAAATGGCAAATGCAACCCCTCCCCCCTCCCACCCACCCCTCCCTGAGCAGGTACTCCTATTCCTCTGGGTATAGCACAATGATTATGGGAAGGGCTGGATGCATTCCCATATTTCTTACATAAGCAAGGGGACTTGGAGAGAAGGAGTTGTGGGATTTTTTTTAAGGATCCTTAGAGTCAGTGAATAGCAGACCAAGGTTAGAACTGAGTTTTTATTCTCTACAAGCTGTAAAGCCAAAGTAACCCTTCCCATCCTACTCCACCCCCACCCTCACTCCCATACTTCTAAATTTAAAGCACATTCCTACATGAAGTGTTCAGAGTAAACAGATCTGAATTTGGATCTGCTGATAAAATCTGCCCCTAAATTTCATGTACATAATCTTAAATGTCTGTCATTTTGAAAAGAATGGGTGGGGAACTTTATCTCAGCTTGATTCATTTGGCCCTCAGGGTAATATTACACTATTCACTGAATGTACTGTAGTCTAGAGAATAATCCTAACTTGTCCATAAACTGCTTGTTCCATCCCAATTCAAATAGTTTTAGATATAAAGGATAAACAATACTTAGAGCTGTGAATTTGTGAATGCAAATATTTAGCATTATAAAGAGCATTGATAAAAGGTATTAACCCCCCAAGTTGGCAACATAGGATGCCCTTCTTAAGGATGTCAGTAGAGAAATGTGGAATTTGATGGGTGAGGGGAGAGTGGGAGGGGAGAAGACCCACAAGAGGAGTGAGTTGTCAAAGTTGAGGGAGGAATAATCAGTGTACATCCCCAACACTCCTGCATCCTCTATTAGAATACATGCAATGTTAAGAGATAAAGAAGAAAGTCCATAAACATGTTAGGAAAACCCTTAATAAGTGATTTGGGAATGATGGGTTATGACGTAGATTTACATTATCAGAGGAAATGCCCAAATTGATGAAATTACTAAAACATCTTGGACCCTCTTACTCTAATTCTGTGTGTCCATTTTTGACCTAGTTACTTTGATTTTTAATTTTTCTTGATTTTATTTCTCTGTTTTCTTGTTTATCTTATTCTCTTAGTCTTCAGTCTATTTCCCTTTCCCCCTCTTTCTTCTTCCTCCTTTGAACCTCTTTGCCTTAACTGGCTGGAATAATAAACTGAGATATTTAAAAAATATGCTCAGGTAAATTTAATAAATATGAGTTTGGCCTGTGGCTCTCACAGGCAGACACACTAAAAAGAAAAACTATCTAAATAGTCACAGAGAATGAAGTGATATTTTTTATTATGAATAACAAGCAATCACCATTTATTAAATACCGGCTACATATAAGGAACTGCTTTAGGAGTTCGGATTAGACAAGTGATACAGCAACAAGCTTTGATTAAATGCTTATTAAATTGGGCACCATGCTTAGAGCTGGGTAAATAAAGAAAAGCAAAAACACAGCTCTTTCCTCCAAAGAAACATATGTTCTAATAGAGGTCCAATATACAAATATCTAAGAACATACAAGATAAATCAAGAGGGTATAGAAGTAATCTGAAATGGAAAGTCATAAGTAACAAGGGGACCCAGTAAAAGCTACCTTTATAAAATGGAATTTGAGTTGTGTTGAGAAGGAAATGAGGGAAATTACAAAGCCAAAACCAAAGCATTCTCTTCAGAATTATTATATATATCGTAAGTGAGTGCAAAGTAGTTTGAGGTGAGACCGAACCCTTATCAGGACAAAAGACTGATTTAAGGTTTTCTATATGCTCAACAATTGATAGCATTAAAGCTATATTATTGAATATATGTATCTATCTAACATGCTATAATATGATAATGATATAATATGATTATATGAAGATAAAATAACATAATATGATGTGATAGCATTAAAATGAGAGCCTTAAAGAAGATATATGGTCACTGGCCTAAAAGCTTATATTCTATTGAGAAGATGAGACTCATGAAAACCATGGACACAACCCAAAACCAAAATGAAACAAAAGATCTAAATTTTGTGTTTTATACTAAAAAAGCTGAGTTCAAAAGAGAATTAAAATGGAAACCCTTTTTGGGGGTTTAGGAAGCAAAGTATGGAGGCAGAGTCTTATATAGCCTTTAATTTAAAGACAAGTACTCCACTGGATTAAAGGAAATTTTGAGAGTACAACTTTAAAATTGGCTTTTTGAACTGAGTAAGCTTTTTAACGCTTTTGAACCCTCACTTAATCTTATTTGCCTCAGTTTCCTTTTCTGTAAAGTGAGCTGGAGAAGGGAATGGCAAATTCATATCTTTGTCAAGAAAACCTCAAATGGTGTCATAAAGACTCAGACACAACTGAAAACAACCGAACGAATCCTTTTTGTGAATGTCAGTGGACATATATTTTTACACCCAGCTCTTTCCTAAATCTTTAATTCTTATAGATTTTAGTTTTCATTACACTCAGGAAATAAAAAGCCTCTTTGGAGAGGTGAAAGTATGTGGGAAAGTATGGAAAATTCGGGGTCAGAGTACCTGAATTCAAATCCCAACTTATTGTGTAAAATCTTTTAAGTTGCTCTTCTGTCAAAAGAGGAAGTTGGATTCAGTGATCTCAAAGACTCCTTTAACTTTCAATTGATGACCCTATGGAATCCTCTAGGTAAAAAATTCCCCAGCACAACAGAGCAACAACCAATAAAAAGGGTATGGGGTAAGTCTGGGCACTCCTATCCATTTTTATCAATATCTTGGTGGCAGGAAGAGTCCCAGATATTGCCTGAAGACCAGATTCAAATTCGAACTCTGTCACATTAATTTTAATTAAGCAATTACTTTTACCTCTCCAGACCTCAGTTTCCACATCTATCAAGTGAGGAGGGTGATTTAATGAATAGTTTTCATCTCTGCAATGTGTTTCAGATTCATTATATATCTATCAACCCTTGCTATAAGGTCAGCTCTTTAAGGGCCTTTTTTTAATCTGCTTTGACTTTTTTCCCTAAGTACAATGACTGTCATCTAATAAATGCTTAATAAATGCTTTATGATGATGATCTCATTTAATCTCCATGATAATCTTGTAATACAGGTTTTATCATTATTTTAAAAATGAAGCAACTGAATGTCAGGGAGGTGAAATTATTTCTCTGTGATCATGCAGGTAGTGAGTCTTCAAGGAGAGATTTGAACCAT